>NC_030434.2:87500-312500 GCF_001660625.3 Ictalurus punctatus | reverse complement strand
TGGCGGGAAAGTGACGTCAATGCATAACCTCTATTGCAGGGGTGGGCAATCTTATCCGGAAAGGGCCGATGTGGGTGTAGGTTTTCATTCCAACCAAGCACAAGCCACACCTGAATCTATTGAAAGCCAAGATCAACTGATTAAACAGGTGGAACCAGGTGTGCCTCCTGCTTGGTTGGAATGAAAACCTGCACCACACCGGCCCTTTCCAGATAAGATTGCCCACCCCTGCTCTATTGTGTAGGCTACTGTGCACCGAAAATGACCCCATAGCACCATCTAGTATCCAACCACTGCTAATACCGGTATTACCGGTTTTAACTAGGGATACCGTACTGGTGTAAAATTACGATATCGTGGCAAGTCTAAGTGTAACACTAGGAGATATACTTTACACTGAATGTGTGAAAAAGTTCAGTATTCAAAGGTAGTGTGATTAGAAACAAGTGCTGAATTAGTAATCAGGTGAAGGTGATCTGGGAAGTGGGTCATGTGACTGATCATGTGGTGGCATTTGTAGTCCATTGTGTTGCTGGGATGGTGGATGCAAAAGTTGAAACAACAGTTATGGTGGATATCTGGGTGGGAGGGGAATGGGGGAGAATTAGTTAGCTGCCTAAAGCTAATGATCATTCCCTTTGTATGTAAATTATTGTAATGGAGCACATGGTTTTCTCAAGAGATAGAAATGACTCTGTGGATGAGGATTTCTTGAGTTACTGTTACACAGTGACCCCCAACCATACATGATCGACTCAGAATATACAGAAGAAGAACTGCACCAGATAGAAGACCAACAGAAGGCAGAGAGCAGCTGTAGGTCTTTCACTGAGCCATTACACTGGGCCAAATTATTGAAGTTATCAACAACACAAATACCTACCATAATATTAGCCAGGAATGTTACATGATTATTTACCTTTATGACTTTGCTAGCCATATTACTAGTAGCTACATGAAAGAGGACAATCTAGTGGACATAAGCTAGTTCTCCTTCCTCAGTTCACTTCCTTTTGGTTGACATTCTGCTCTTTGTTTTGTATTAAATACAGACAGAATATACTTTTTCTTTAAAGTCTTCATCAGTGAAAGACCCAGAAACTACACTTTCAAATCTCTTGTATAGTCCTCTGGTTTGAAGTGCTGCTGTTTACATGATGTAGATTACCTTTTGTTTTATCATTAAAACATCAGTGACGTTGTTACACTGAAAGCCATGGTGCTGCCTAACCAGAAGCTATAAACTCTTTTGTAAGCTGAACAAAGTTAGATAGCTAAATGTCCATTAAAGGAAACTCCTCAGTAAGAACATGACTGATGTAGACCTACATAGGTTTGTTACAGCAATATAAATTAGACATGTTACTTAACTAGCAAGCTAAACCTGTTAAATTCTTAGTTAGCACTGATTGTACTGATAGTTAGCTACTTAGCTGAGATGAAATGTGTGCTGCAAAGACAGTAACTCAGGCCAGAATTATTCCTCCAAACTGCCTGTAAACGCAACCATCTTATGTTGCCTTGGAAACGTGTCCGGTTCTGTAGTTTGCACAACACAACGTTTTAGAAAACAAATTCTGGCTTGAGTTTTATAAACGACTTTAAAAGTCCCTCTTTTTTTTCTGTGATATCACAATGTTGTTACAAAACCACTGTCAGAGGTCCTGATTGCTTGATTACAGTAGGGATTCCCAATGTCTGATTACTGATAGGCTACTTATGTGTGTTTCTCTGTGCTTATGCTATGTGTAACCCAGGGTAAAAGTTAGATATAAATAGATTAAATAAATAAATAAGTCCTGAGTGACTATTAGTATCATCCAATACAATGTCAGGGTGCTGTTAGGACATCAGCCTGTCGGAGTGAGAGTTGCTACATTCCAGCCAATGGGATGGCTAAGCCCGCCTCTCAGCTAGCGAGGGAGATAGCAAGAGATGTCAGTAGTAACTCGGGCATCGTAGCGGTATGTTGATGCTGCTGTTACGGGTGTAAATTACCAACAGTGTAGAGTGCCACGAAAGAGTCTAAGTTGGAAGGCATGCTAGAGTAATATGCCGTTCTAGCTAGTTTTCATGCCTACATTCACGCAGTTAAATTATTAAGTGCATTATGAATGTGGTTATTGAGTTACTATTAACTCCAGTTATGCTGACCATGTTAATAGTTAGCTGTTAAGTAATTTTATGTGACCTATCTCATGTAGGTCAGGTTTTAATGTTGAGTTCAGATGTTGATTGAACGTGGATACGGTGGAGTCCGACCCGTCGCCCAAGATTCTGGATAACCTCGGAGAAACTTAATTTGTGTGTCTGGCGTATTACTTCACTGTCGTCATCCAACTCATGGCTCCAGCGAGTGAATCTATAGTCTTTCGATCTGGCCCAATTCCGACCATCTAGGTATCTCGACTACTCATTACGGTCATCACACGCTGTAATACCCTCTCAACGAGCGGGTTACACAGTAAATTGTGGCGAGCCAGCCAGGAGCCAATAAGATGTTGGATTACGACTGTGGAATGCCATACCTTGTGTCTTTTGATAGTTTTCCACGTAACTTTCCACTGTTGCTGCATTATGGAGATAGTGGATAGGTTAGGGGTTAAGTTGACCAATGCGGTAAAAGTGAGTGGGTTAACTGGGTTAGATAAAGATGAGTCTATCGTTAACTATCTAAAACAGTATGGTTCGATTGCTAGGTCTTTAACAGTAGATGATAACACCTCTGAATTTCATAAGAGCCTCATAGTAGAGTACACCTTGGGGATAGCCCTACAAACTCTAGGACCTCTGTGCCCGTATGTTCATACTCTATCTGATGATCCCGAGTCTAAGTGTTGAGTACAGACATTAGCTGATATCTATGCACAGAAAGTAGGGGCTAATGCCACTGATCATTACTTAAATGAGATAAAGGGAGTAGCTAAGCTGAGTGGGAAGGACTTTGGGGAAGTGCTTAGAGAATTTATGTCAAAGATAGCGGTCTCCCTCGGTGCCATGGAGCCAAGCACACTCTCCAGCCCTCTCCGGCTTGAAGCTTCCGACTCGACAGAGAAACCCTTACGCGATGTTGACTCCCTGCAATCCGCAGGCAAGGGTTCTTTCCCTACCCGAGCTATTTTACTTGAAACCGATCCTAAGTTGACGCTTCTCAGCTCAATGCCAGAGAAGCCACAGACATTACGGCCCTGTGATCTCAATCCACCAGAGGTGCAGAGGGTTGTAGTAGAACACATTGTTAAGAGCAAAGACAAGGTCAAGCATGCTCATTCCGCTATAAGACTAAGATCTTTTTCTGGGAAGACACCCAGACCGTACAGTGAAACTGACTTTGACACTTGGCGTTCTCATGTGGACTTGCTTATGCAAGACAATTCAATCTCTGATCTCGATAAGACAAGGAAAATACTAGAAAGTCTTCTTGCTCCAGCATCTGCTCTTGTCATGCATCTTGAACCTGCCTCTCCACCTACAGATTACTTGTCATTGCTGGACTCTGCTTTTGGAACTATGGCTGATGGAGAGGAGCTGTTTGTCCATTTCATGAATACTTTACAGGATCACGTGGAGAAGCCTCCTGCTTATCTGCAGCGGCTTCAGGTGGCCTTGAACCTCACTGTACAGAGAGGGGGAGTGCCAAGGGGTGAGGTGGACCAACATCCCTTTAAACAATTCTGTCGGGGTTGTTGGGATGAGGGTCTGCTCACTGATCTCCAGCTTGAGCGCAAGAAACTCAACCCTCCATCATTTGCAGAGCTGCTGATGCTGCTCCGGGCCACAGAGGAACAACAAGAAACTAAATCCAACAGGATGAGGCGTCATATGAGTGTCACTATGCAAAAAACTGTCGCCCAAGCACAATCTGTATACGAAGTCTGCGAACTCCCTACCAGTCAGGATTCCAGAGACATGAGTGTATTGAGAAAGCAAGTAGCTGACTTAAAGGATCAGATAGCCATGCTAGCAGGAGTTAGACAACCTGTTATCAAAAGGGACTTACAGAGAAAGCCTGAATTTAAAAAACCTGACAAGGCAAACACAGTGATTAACACACCGACCACAGGTGACAACCTCACCCCAAAGCCAAAGCCTTGGTATTGTTTCCGATGCGGGGAGAATGGTCATCTGGTGGCCACGTGCGGGTCTGATCCTAATCCCGATCTGGTAGCCGCAAAAAGAAAAGATCTTAGATTGCGACACCATAGGTTGGAAAGGCAAAACAGTAGTATAGTGCATTTAAACTGAAATCAGTTCCCGTCGATGGGCTGACACGAACTGTAGAGAGTTGTAAATGTCCCGCTGAACCTAAGTTTCAGTTAACGGCCAAGAGACAAGCCTTACTAAAGACTCATACTCAAGTAAATTCCTTTAGATTACCAAGGGGATTGGTAGGTGCAAAGAGTACCGCTCAGATCAAAATAGGAGGGGAGAAAGTCCATTGTTTATTAGATACAGGCTCCCAAGTCATTACAGTGCCCCAATCATTTTACCAGAGTCATTTGGCGAAGCATGAGATTAAACCACTCTTCGAGCTGCTAGAGCTCGAAGGAGCAAATGGGTAATCCGTGGCTTACCTTGGGTACATTGAGCTCAATGCCGCTTTTCCTAGGGAGTTCCTGGGGGTAGAAGCTGAAGTGCCGAGCCTTGCTCTAGTAGTTCCAGATATGAGTGCAGCTTTGCAGCCCCTGATGTAAATTGGAACTAACACTCTGGATGTATTGTATGAAACTTATGCTGGAATCACTGCTGAGGTGTGGATGTCAACATCACATGGCTACAAAGCAGTACTGAAAGTTCTTGAACTGAGACATCAAGATAGATATGGTAGAACTGGATGGGTTATCATGCATGAAAAGAATTCCTGACTTGTTCCGGCTGGTCAGACGGTGGTGGTAGATGGTTCTGTTTCTGCACCTGGACTGCTGTCAGAGAAAACTGCTGTGCTTGAACATCCGCCCACATCATCTTTGCCAAGTGGATTACTTGTGAAGACCTGTCTCATTGACGTACCAGCTAAAGCACTCCGTAAGATTCCAGTAGTCCTTACCAATGAAACCGATCACGACGTCACGATTCCTCAGAAATGTGTCATTGGGGAAGTCAGTAACTTCCAGAGAGTTCTTTCACAAAAACAGTGTGAGAACACACAGAAACCCAGCACTAGCTTTAGGTCTACCTTGAACTTCAACTTTGACGGTTCTCCAATTGATGCAGAGTGGAAGGAAAGAACTGTGCAACAGTTCCATAGCATGCCAGAGGTCTTTGCACCTTGACTTCGGGAGAACTGATAAAGTGAAACACCAGATTAAACTTTCAGATGAGACACCTTTCAAACACAGAGCTAGACCTATCCATGCTAATGACCTGGAAGCTGTCCGTAAGCACCTGCTAGAGCTGTAACAAGCAGGAGTCATTCGTGAGTCTTCTTCACCCTTTTCTTCATCTATTGTGGTAGTGAGGAAGAGGAATGGTGATGTTCATCTCTGCATTGATTACAGGAAATTTAACCTCCAGACTATTAAGGATGCTTATGCGCTCTCAAATCTGGAAGAGACGTTTTCCACTTTGAATGCATCCAAATGGTTTTCAGTCCTTGATCTAAAGTCCGGATATTACCAGATTGAGGTTGACGAATCAGATAAACCCAAGACCACTTTCGTCTGCCCCATGGTCTTTTGGGTGTTTAACCGTATGCCCCGAGGTTTTACAAATGCTCTGAGCACCTTCCAGCGGCTTATGGAAAAGTGCATGGGGGACATGAATCTTAAGGAAGTCACTGTGTTCCTTGACGATATTCTCGTGTTCTCCGAGACGCTTGAAGAGCATGAAGCTAGGCTACTGAAGGTCTTGAATCGTTTGAAAGAGTATGGGCTGAAACTTTCACCAGAGAAATGTGTATTTTTCCAAACTTCAGTGAAGTACTTAGGCCATATTGTGTCGAAGAATGGAGTAGAGACAGACCCTGACAAAGTGAAAGCTCTAAAAACTTGGCCAGTACCTCGTGACCTAAAATCACTGAGGATTTTCATTGGTACGTCTGAATACGATAGACGTTTTATCAAAGACTATTCTAGCATTGTGAAACTTCTTACTGACCTTACCGCAGGGTATCCGCCTCTGCGCAAGCGTAATAACCCTAAGACAAAACCTCAGAACTACCATGATCCCAAGAAACCCTTCAGTGAGCACTGGACACCTGCATGTGAGCGCGTTTTTAAGGCAATCATAGAGAAGCTCACTACTGCTCCCGTACTGGGCTTTGCTGACCCTAAGTTGTCGTACACTCTGCATACTGACGCCAGTACAACAGGGTTAGGGGCAGTGCTATATCAAGAACAGCAAGGTCAAATGAGAGTACTTGCTTATGCTAGTAGAGGGTTATCTAGGAGTGAGTCATGGTACCCAGCCCACAAACTAGAGTTCCTTGCCTTGAAGTGGGCCATGACTGAGAAATTCAGTGACTTCTTGTACGGGACTCAGTTCACTGTCGTCACTGACAGTAACTCCGACATACATCTTGATCACAGCAAAAATGGATGCTGTGAGTTATCGGTGGCTGGCGGCCCTATCCACTTTCAACTTCTGACTTCAGTATCGAGCAGGGAAGTTAAACTCCGATGGGGATGGTCTTTCTAGGTGACCACATGGAGGGCTGCACACAGACACCATATCCCAGGAGGAGCAAGATCGTATCCACCAATTTGCACAAACTCACTTGAGTGAGTCATTACCCTGCCTTGACCCAGATGTCGTGAGTGCCATCTGCGAGAAACATCTTGTTCGTAAACCAGCAGATACTGACTCAGGTAGCGAGGATGTTTTGACACTGGTGCAGTCATTAGCAATGTCTGCAGAAGCTTTACCATCTGTGTTTGTGAATGAAGATCAGGGTGGTGGTTTACCGATAGTTCCCCTCATGTCCGCAGAGCAAATTAGAGATCAACAGTGCGTAGACCCTGGTATAAGAGGAGTAATAGCTCAGCTTGAAACTGGTGAGAGGTTACCTTCTACTGTCCGAACAGAGATTCTTGACATCCATTTACTACTCAGAGAGTTGAGTCACCTAGAACTACATTCTCTACAGAACCAGTCACGAAGGCGCCCAAAGGACTTACCAACTTGTTCTTCCCGAGATGGCTAGGCCTGTCGTTTTGCGAAGTCTGCATGATGACATGGGACATCTTGGTACTGAGCATACTCTTGATCTTATCAGAACTTGGTTCTATTGGCCGAGAATGGCTGCAGATATGGAGAGACACAAAGACTTGTGATAGGTGTGTTAGGAGAAAACCAGCTCTGGAGCGAGCGGTTCTGTTGGTGAATATCAGGACTACCAGACTGCTTGAACTTGTGTGCATGGATGTCTTGTCCATTGAAATGGATAAAAGTAACAAGAAAGATGTGCTTGTCTTGACCGATCATTTCACTAAGTATGCTATTGCTGTGCCAACGTCAAACCAGAAAGCCCAAACTGTTGCAAAGTCTCTGTGGGACAACTTCCTAGTGCATTATGGTATTCCAGAGCGATTGCACAGTGACCAAGGCCCTGACTTCAAATCACATGTCATCAAAGAGTTGTGTAAGATGATGGGTATCCGCAAAGTTTGTACCACACCTTACCATCCCAGTGGTAACCCTGTAGAACGTTTCAACCGAACCCTTCTGAGCATGCTCGGGACGTTAACAGCAGAAGACAAGACACAGTGGCATAAATTTGTCAAACCTTTGGTGCATGTGTATAACTGCATGAGGAATGACATAGGTTTTCAGCCTATGAGCTAATGTTTGGCCATCAACTGAGACTACCGGTCGACTTAGCGTTTGGCTTACCATTGAAGAGGAGTGACAGCGAGACGCACTCTCAGTATGTTCAGAAATTGAAGTCACACCTGGAAGATTGCTATCGAATAGCGTCCCAAAATGCTATGAAGATAGCAGATAGGAACAAAGCTAGGATTGACAGACGTGTTACTCCTTCTACTCTTGAGGTTGGGGACCGAGTGTTAGTTACAGCAGTTCACCTCAGGAGTAAACACAAACTTGCCGATAAATGGGAGACGGATATCCATGTAGTAGTGAAGCAAGCTGGGAGTCTCCCTGTGTACACTATACGGCCAGAAACTAAGGAAGGACCTTTGAGAACAGTCCATCGTGACCTTCTGCTACCGTGTGGTTTTCTTCCGGTCCCTGCAGAGATGGACATGGTTTACAACGTGGTTTACGTGGTGTACAACCAACACCACGTAAACCCAGGACCAGACAGTCTGTAGATCCTGATCCTGAGGAGGATACTTTTGCCTATTCTGATGCAGAGAATGATAACTCCGTTAGTTGGTCCCCAGACCCATCTATACAAGAGACATTCACAGTAACTAAGCTGTATGAAGTTCCAAGCCATAGGCATGACACTAACGATCACCCACTTGTCAATGAGTTAGCGAGTGACGTTGACGTGCCTGTTGACCAAGCAGTGAGTGATACTGATTTACCAGCAGATACAACCAACCTGCCTGAAAGTTCACCAGTTGGGGATACCCCATTAGAGCTTACTCCAGTGAAACACGAGAGTCACAATGCTGATGTTCCGGTGAGCAGAGTGGATGTATTGCCAGATTTGGACCTTAAATTAGGGTCTGGAGGCGACTTACTTGTGGCCGAGAGTGATCTTGTACTGGAAAAGGTGGCCAGGCATGTGTCAGAGCATTGCACTGATGCTAGAGAAGTAGAGCAGGCTGAACCTGACGGAGTAGATGTTCTCAGAAAGACACCGAGTTCCCCCCGAGAGACTACAGTACACTCGGCCAGGAGGGCCTTTGTTAGCTATTGTGCAGTCTCTGTTCTAGGGCTTGAGTTTAGCTTTCACTGATGCGCTACAAGAAACTAGCGTTACTGAACCCTACTTGGGATCCCTTCATTCTCCCAAAGTTGTTTTCAAGCAGCTCACCCATACACGGGGAAGTGCATGGAGTCAAGGGGGGAGGGTATATCCCAGGGGTAAAACTTAGATATAAATAGATAACATAAATAAATAAGTCCTGAGTGACTATTAGTATCATCCAATACGAGGTTCGGGTGCTGTTAGGACATCAGCCTGTAGGAGTGAGAATTGCTACATTCCAGCCAATGGGATAGCTAGCAAGGGAGATAGGAAGAGATGTCAGTAGTAACTCAGGCATTGTAGCGGTATGTTGATGCTGCTGTTGCGGGTGTAAATTACCAACAGTGTAGAGTGCCACGAAAGAGTCTAAGTTGGAAAGCATGCTAAAGTAATGAGCCGTTCTCTTGCACTGGTGAGTTTATATCCATCAACTTACATGCGACATCCGCATTTTTGATTATTGACCTTGGCATAAACGGTGCTAGCCACTGCGCCTTGTGTATAAACTCCGCTAGCCGCTGCGCCTCGTGTTGCTGTATGCTAGTTGTGAGCTGTAAGCTAACGGCTAAGGTGCCTTATCTTTGTTAATAAGTTGTGTGTATGTTAACTGATAAAAATAGGATATTTCATGGTATTCTGTATTTAGGACTGCTACCACTAAGTGGAGTAGCTCCGTTGAGATGTATGTTTTAATTATATTTTATGTCGAATGTTAAATTGAGTGTACAAACTGCTACGCCTTGAGGCCCGTTGACACACTGATGTTAGTGAATATAGTGGATAGCTAGTTTTCATGCCCTACATTCACGTAGTTAAGTTATTAAGTGGATTATGAATGTGGTCACTGAGCTACTGATATTAACTCCAGTTATGATGACCATGTTAATAGTTAGCTGTTAAGTAATTTTATGTGACCTATATCATGTAGGTCAGGTTTTAATGTTGAGTTCAGATGTTGATTGACCGCGGATATGGTGCAGTCTGACCCGTTGGCAACGATTCTGGATAACTTCGGAGAAACTGTTCCAGTAATGGATGGAGAGCCAACTCCACTTGATCTAGAACCTGATTGCAGCTAGGAGGTTGCAATTTCAGCACACTGTGTCCGAGAGCTTTGATTTATTTTTCCCTTGGCCCAAGGGATCAGGTAGAACTGTGTACACATTGACACTTGTTTCCTTTGGAGGAGGACACTCAGACTGCACTGACTCTGTACTCGGTAAACCGAGGGACTGTGAACTCTGTCTCACCAAGACTCAAGTTTAGTAGTTCAGTGTGATCTGATTTGAGTACCACTTTGAAAGATTTTGTGTTACCTTAATAATTGTGTAGTGTACATATACTGTGTTCTTCTAATAATTGTTTAGTGTATAAGTTTGGGATTCTAATTTTTTTTAATTTATTTCATTTATTTTATTTCCTTACTGTTATATTTGTTCCTATTGGTTATTTTATACAATATACCAAATTAACTTAATTTCTGTGTCTGGCGTATTACTTCACTGCCGTCATCCAACTCGTGGCTCCAGCGAGTTAATCTATACTCTTTTGATCTGGCGCAATTCCGACCATCCAGGTGTCTCGACTACTCATTACGGTCATCACATGCTGTAATACCCCAGTAAGTGACCCGCCTTCGACGAGTGGGTTTCATATGGTTAATAATTATGAGTAATGTTCACATGCTTTGTTGTCGGAAAATGAAACATGGATGATGTCAGGTCCATTCATACGCATTTCTTTTTTTCCTTTTTCTTTTAGTTAGACACCATAATACACATTACTCAGCTAGCTTGCTGAGGATAATGGAATTTTGGTCAAATAAGTTGTCAAACAAATTATTTTCATGGTATAAAAATGTACAACACACATAGAATGGTTGCTGATATACATAGATGAATATGAATAAAACGGCAAGCGCTACTTGTGTGTTTGTCTGTGCTTTCAGTAGCTGCTGTAACCAGAGAGAGAGAGAGAGAGAGAGAGAGAGAGAGAGAGAGAGAGAGAGAGAGAGAGAGGTATATAGGCACACACAACTAGCTAACAATAGCTACCTAAATAAAACAACTTCACTGCTGGGCTGATTTCATTTCAGTAGACAGCTAATTATAAAAAAAAAAAAAAAAAAAAAAAAAAATAATAAAATAAAAAATAAAAAATAAAAAATCAGTCTTAGTTGTTTAGACGTCCTCTCTCATTTTATAAACATTTTAGATCAGACTCTCTTACATCAGATCCAAATATGTCTGACTGTGAATTATTATTACAGCATTTGAAGGGAATTTTGTCATGGTATGTAGATGTAGAAGCTGGTGTGTATGTGTGTGGAGGAAGACTCAAGAGGCAGGAGGAAGTCCAGCAGAGCTCATGTTAATTTTTCACCGTGTTTCCTTCATAAACTCAAATAGGAAAAAAAAACAAATCAATTGAAAAGGGGCCATCAGTAGCTTGGGGTTTTTGCTCTCTCTGTGTGTGTGTGTGTGTGTGTGTGTCTGTGTGTGTGTGTGTGTCTGTGCGCATGCGCGTCGGTGTGTGCATATTTGTGTGCCTCTCTCAGAAAAGTACATTATCGAGTTACTGCATGAAAAAGAAGAAAATAATTTCTGAGAAGGTTATAAAAAAAATTATAATAATAATTAGCAAATAATAAAATTATATTATTATATCATAAAAAGATCAATAAAAATGCTACTTTTAACAAGTATTAGGCTTTTCAAAGTCAGTTTTCTATTAAATAAATAACTTTCCTCACAAATAAAACCTTTTACCAAGTCATAATAACAGGAAAATTATTATAAGGGTAATGATGAAATTTTTACTTATTAATTTATTTTTTGAGATTACGATTTTGCATTAATAAACAATAATGATAAATGTGGTTCTTTATGCCTGGAGGAATCAGGAGGTGTGAACATGTGCCAAATATCCGACATAAAACCAGCATTACTGTGGTAATAATAAATAAACTTTTAAAAATTATTTGAGGATACTGGGTCATAACTTCAAGACTTCAGTGTTATGTCCTCAAATGAAATCAGCTGGCTTCCATACATTTAATAACTGCCCTTCAGTCTTATTATTTTGTTCATGCAATCTTTATTATCTAATTTATCTATTTATCTATTTGCATTAACTCCACAGTGCATCACCTTAAGGTCAAAGAAAAGTGTTTTCGGTTTCTTTCTTTCTAACACTGTAACAGTAGAACAGTTGTATTCAGGTTTACTTACATTGCTTTTCTGGAGGCTGCAATCACAGGCATCACCTTCACAAGAACATATTCTGTTATCTTATCTGTACTGATATATTTATTCAGGTCAAATTCTTCCAGCTCCTGTGCTGATGTCAGTAACAGAAACACCAGAGCAGACCACTGTGAAGAAGAGAGTTCACTTTGTTTTCCAGATTTCAGGTAGTGTTGGATTTCCTCCACTAGAGAATTATCACCCAGTTCATTCAGACAGTGGAACAGATTGATGGATTTCTCTGTAGGGAGATCTTCACTGATCATTTTCTTAATGTACAGAACTGTTTCCTTTATGCTCTGTGAGCTACTTCCTGTCTGTGTTACTAAGACATATAAGAGATTCTGATTGGACTTCAGTGAGAGACCCAGAAGAAAGCGAAGGAAAAGATCCAGATGTCCAGTCTGACTTTGTAAAGCCTGATCTACAGCACTATAGTGTAAATGTGAGATACACCATTCAGAGACCTGATTCTGTTGAAGAACATTTCTCTTTTCCATCATGAATGTCAGGTGCACATACAGAGCTGCAAGGTGCTCCTGAATGCTCAGATGAACAAAGCAGTACACTTTACTCTGGTGAAACCCAAACTCCTCTCTGAAGATCTGCGTACACACACCTGAGTACACTGCTGCTTCTCTCACATCAATGCCACACTCTCTCAGGTCTTCCTCATAGAAGATCACGTTCCCTTTCATCAGCTGCTGAAAAGCCAGCTGTCCCAGTTTAAGAAGCATTTCTTCATCACTCTCCTGTTTCTTTGAGTACTTTTCTCTTATGATGTTTGTCTGAATAATGAGGAAGTGTGTGTACATTTGAGTCAGAGTTTTGGGGATCTCTCCACTCTCTGCTTCACCCAACATTCTCTCTAAAACAGTGGCTGAAATCCAGCAGAAGACTGGGATGTGGCACATGATGTAGAGGCTTCTTAATGACTTCAGGTGTGTGACGATGTTATTGGCCAGGCTCTGATCACTGATTCTCTTCCTGAAGTACTCCTCCTTCTGTGGGTCATTGAACCCTCGTACCTCTGTGACTCGATGGACACACTCAGAGGGGATTTGATCAGCTGCTGCTGGTCGGGAGGTGATCCAGATGAGAGCAGAGGGAAGCAGATTCCCTTTGATCAGGTTTATCAGCAGTGCATGCACTGATACTGATTCAGTAACATCACACACACTCACCGTGTTCTGGAAATCCAGAGGAAAACGATACTCGTCCAATCCGTCAAAAATAAACAGAACCTTTTCCAAACTGGACATTTCTGTTTCTTTTGTTTCATTAAAACAGACATGAAGGAGCTCAACCAGACTCAGTTTCTGTTCTTTCATCAAATTCAGCTCTCTGAAAGGAAGTGGAAATATGAGGTGGATGTCCTGATTTGCTTTCCCTTCAGCCCAGTCCAGAATGAACTTCTGCACAGAGACTGTTTTTCCGATGCCAGCGACTCCCTTTGTCAGAACAGTTCTGATGGGTTCATCTTGTTCAGATAAGGGCTTAAAGATGTCATTGCATTTGATTGACGTGCCCTCTGTTGTTCTCTTGGATGCTGCCTTGAGCTGTCTCACCTCATGTTCATTATTGACTTCTCCACTGTCTCCCTCTATGATGTAGAGCTCTGTGTAGATCTCATTCAGGAGTGTTTGGTTTCCCAGGTTTATTATCACTCCATTCAAACACCGAAACTTCTTCATCAGATTTGATTTGAACTTTTTCGGGAATTCATTTATAGCAGCAGATTCTGGGTCGCGCCTGTGAGATGGTGAAGTAGGATCATGTGGTGAGACATGGGGTCCAACTATTATCTATAATCTAATCACTCTGTAGTTAATAACACCAGAGAGGTTTATAATACCATTGTCTAAGTGTCACAGTCATGTTGTTGGTTTTGTTCTTACCCTGTATCTGTCATCTTCTTTTCTTTTCTGTCTCCAGGCTCCTGTACATCACTGTGAACAAAAGATGTAGCTGAAAAAGGCACTAAATTTGACCACTTCCAGAATATAGCCTAAAATTTTGGATTAATTTTGCTTTGGAACACAGGGCTAAATACAACTTGACCAATAAGGAGCATTGTAGATCTGGAGGAAAATATCTGCTCATTTTAATTCTCGGTTTTATTCCTGTACGGCCATTAGGGATGTGACTGAATATGTTACTCTCAATGAACAGGTAATGTGTTCTAAACAGATACAAATATCATTTTAGAAAATTTTGCCAAAAAAGGTATAAAATCTCTATAGTCAGGATAATATTACAGCCTGAGGGGCAATTTATGTTAGCAAATCCACCTACTGGCACGTGTTTGGGAGGTGGGAGGAAACAGGAGAACCCGGAAGAAACCTACAAAGACAAGGGGGAGAACATGTGAAACTCCTAATAGACAGTCGCTGATGACCCCTGCAGCATGTGGCAGCAACTTGTACTTTATCAAAATAACATTTAATCAGTAATTCAATACACATTTCTGTCAGTCTGTAGATACTTTCAAATATCTTTCTGTACAGCTTCCGAATTTTTCAACCATGCTTCAGTTTTCTCTGTCTCAGATCTAGGAAAATGCTGATTTTTATTGTTATTAATGATTACAGTATTAAGTCTATTATATAATGCCAGGTACATTATTTATTTTAGCAAAATAATCATAAACACAAACTTTAATTTAAAACGATACAAATTAGGCATGTTAGTTAACTTGTCATGAATATGCGGTAACTAACCCGGGACTACTATTCCCAGCAGCTGCTATTATGTCACATGACTGATTACACCTGATTCACGTTTGGGGTTTAAGTGCACAGGTATTTAAGTCACGTTTGTACAGCATTGATTGTCTTGTTTTCATGTTTATTTGTCTTATGGTGTATCATGGTTTAAGAGTTCATGTTTTGTGTTTTGTATAGTTTGTGATTAAACCTTTATCTGCACTTGCATCCGTCTTCATACTCCATTGCTGACATAATGCAACAATGGATGCAGCAGATCTTTTTTTCCACCCAGAAGACATTTGGAAACACCTGAGGTTTGAACCAGAGGAGAGGGAATCTAGTTTCAGGGCCACAGAAGCATGGCAGAAAGACTTGCGTAAGATCTGTCCCCATCCTCCCTCCCCTACTGCGGATCTCGCTGAGCCGACCGAGTCAACGGAGAACATTGCTCAACCTCCCTGCTCAACTGAGGACACCTCTCAGCCTCCATGTCCAGCTGAGGATGCCACTCAGTCTCCATGCTCAGCTAAGGATGTTGCTCCGTCTCCTGATTCAGCCGAGCGCTTGGCTTTGCCTCCCTCCTCCGCCTCAGATGTCACTATACCAGGCTTCTCTTTGGACATTGTGTCACTTTCCTACTCCGCTGAGGATGTCACTCCACTAAGGATGCCACTCCACCTTCCTGCTCAGCTGAGGACATCGTTCTGCCTCCATTTTCCGCTGAAGACTACACTCTGTTTCTCTGCTTTGTGCCGCATGTGGATCCAGCTTCTTGCTCCATGGAGGACATCGCTCCCTCCTTATGCTTCCCCTCAATCTCCACATTGAGCTTTGTTCCCCCCACTGACTACACAGTAGCCCAAGCTCCATGCCCAAGCCAGGCCAGGAATATTGTGCCCTCTTCCCACGTTGTGGAAGAGACTGCCCCGCATCTGTAGATGAGAACATGTCAAGCGTCCTCTTTCCAGCCCCGTGAAGGATGACACTCAAGTGAACTTTGTAATGATTAAGAACCTCTGGTCTGGGTATCCAGGACCCCCTCCCAAACTTATTACACGCTTCAGAAGCCTCGTGTTAATGAGGTTCTGTCATGAAAATGCTAGAACAACTCCGGGATTCCCAGCAGCCACTATTACATCACATGACTGGTTACACCTGATTCATGTTTGGGGTTCATGAGCACGGGTATTTAAGTGACAGTACAGAGTATACAACACTCAGTGTTTTGCGTTCTTCGTCTTTATGTGCCTTTATCTGCACTTGCATCCGTCTTCACGCTCCATTCCTGACATAACTAGCAAGCTAATCCTGTACAATTTTTAGTTAGCACACCAATTTTACTGAGAGTTAACTACTTAGATATTACTGAGATATAATGGTTGTTGTACAGATGGAGTAACTCAGACCAGAATTATTCCTCCAAACTGTCTGTAAACACAACAATCTTCTGTTGGCTTTGAAACGTGCATGGTTCAATAGTACGTACCACATTTTAGAAAGCAAATTCTATCTTGTATTTAAAAATCACTAAAGTCTGACCTTATGTTTTTTCTATGATATGACATTATACAATACCACTGGTTTTCGATTCTGAGAGACTGTACATCAGTGGGAAACATCAGAGTCATGTGTCTCATTCAGAGGTTTGGATTAGTCAATCACAGTATGGATTCCCAATGGCTGAATAACATATTAACCTCTTGCATCCTGGATATTGTAGTGTTTGGATGAAAACAAATGACATAAAATGAGTAATTCTGCTAAAACACAAACAGTAAGCAATACAGTCCTGTACAAAAGAATACTACATACTATGATAAATAATATATTAACTTCTAGTTTATGCTAAGATTTCCCTTTAACTGTGAATTTAGCAGTGACATTAACAGTGAGATGTTACCTGTGTAGAAGTAAGGAGTCTCCATCTTTAAACTTCACAGGAGGCTCCATAGACTGATCACTCTTCATGGAGATACAGCTGGGTGCTGGTGATTCTGATCTCTTTCCCTGGAGTTTACTGCACAGCATTATAGACAGTCCTTTAGTGATTTATATACACTATTTACAGTTTTTAACGTATTAATTTAATGAGGGCTTCATTTTACGTGCAATGAACAGAATCTAACATTTTTATGCTATGTGGTGGCTGTTAGATTTTCATTAACATTAAAAACTTTGGTTAAGTTATTCTTTTTATATGTACTTAATAAATAATTTAGATATGAATATTTAGTAACTAGAATAGAATGACGAGGTTGTTTACCTATTTTTTGAGGGCAGGGAAACATTTTCTGTGTCCAGATCAAGAGTCTCCATCTTTGAATATTAGTAAAGTTTGCACAAACGTGCAACTGAGCCCTGTAGAGTCTGATCTCTTCTGCTTGAATGGATTACACTCCTAGAAAACACACAAACAAATGTGCTGTTAAGCATCACACTAATTTTCACATCTTTGACCTAAAAAAAATTGTTAAAAAACCTAAGAATTTCGTGATCAACCTAGACTCAGGGACTTTTAATTTATTTGTGAAATGTAAAGAAAAAGTGTCTGGAAAGTATTTTTCAGATAATACAGCCAACTGAATGAATTTTAAATGTGTTTTAAAGTCAAACCATCCTGTGGACCAAAATTGAACAGAATTTTTTTTTTTTTTTTTTTTTTAAAGACAGAAAGGAAAGGAAAAAAAAGAAAAGAACTGATCTCATGGGTTTCTACTGCAGTTGGCTTGACTGTACTTAAAACATGGCTGGATGAAAAATAAGTCTGCTAGACATCAAATGGTTTCTAATCTCTCATAATGATAGATAAGCAAGTAACACAGTAATTCAGTTTGATTTTGTATCTTGAACAAGCATCACAAACTACTTAAAATTGGGAAACAGGTAGTATAGTACACGGCTGCCCTGGAGTTGCAATGGACCCAGAATGACATCCATGCACTTTGTGAAGGTGCAAGGGGATGACGCTAGCCCGAAGGGAAGAACCCGATATTGGTATGCGTTGCCTTCAAACGCAAACCACAGGAACTTCCTATGACTGGGAAATATTTCTATGTGGAAATATGCATCTTTTAGATCTATCGAAACAAACTAGTCCACAAACTGAATCTGTGGAATGATAAGATTGAGTGTCAGCATCTTGAACCTGTATGTCTGAAGAGTAAAGTTCAAATGATGCAGATCCAAAATTGGCTGCATACTCCCATCTTTTTTTGTGGACCAGGAAATTATGGTTGTAAAATCCTCCCTCCCTCAGGGAACAGGGTACATGTTCTATGGCCCCTTTGTCCAAGAGAGATCTTACTTCCTGTGCTAATGCCGGGCTCTGCTCTGTGCTGACTACTGTGGTGAGCACACCTCTGAAACGGGGGCGTCGCGCTCTAAACTGGACCCGTTAACCCTTTTCTATGGTAGACAGAACTCATGGAGACACATTTGGCAGTAGTTTCCATGCTACCACATGGTCTTTTAGTGAAGTTAACTTTTCCACATTCTACTGGAGGGAACGCATCAGATTTTCGTTGGCACAACTGAAGTGCTGCTGGTGCAGGGCTCTATGGTAACAATTCCTTTTAGGAGCACTTGTGCTACTAATTACAAAAATTTAGGAGCACAGTCAAAAGTTTAGGAGCACGGTTGAAATTTATTTATTATTATTATTTTTAGAGATGGTAGCGTTAACGTGCCACAATATAACACACAAGTAGGCATGAGAAAACTTGAGCTCGTCAATTATGACAGAATTTAGGAACATATTGTGAGCCATGACAAATTAATTTACCTTCTGATAAACTAAATGTAATATTTTCAGTTAATTTTACAGGCTGTATGCAAAAAACAACAACCTGTTCCACCTTGTAAACAAATACAATAAACCTCAATGTTCAGTCTTTGAAGTCTGCTCCTCTTAAATATATTTAAAGCTACACTATTGGCCATTTTTCAAATTTTCCAAAGTCAATTCTCAAACCATTCTGTGTATATTGTATATATATCTGAATAATCTCACACAGGATGTGATTGGGTAAGTTCATTTACCCGTCAGATGAAAAGCGCTTTAGTTTAATGGTGTTCATTAGGGATGCACCGATCAGGATTTTTACGAACGATACCGATCCAGATACCAATCTTTTTTTCTGTTTAAGCTTTAATCGGGAAGTCTGTCATAAACAGTCAAATCTAAGCTCTCTGCTCATGGTCACTGTTAATTGAATTAAAATAATAGCAATGAGAAATACTGTTGGTTAATTGATAAATAAACAAGCATAAAATAATTATTTTTAAATATCTTAAGCAATAAAGAGTCCTAATTAAAAGTAGATTAACACAAGCATGATCCATATTATGAAAAAGGCTAATAGCTTTCGAAGGAGATGGCAAACTAAGCTTAATGTCAAATTGATATTTAGTGCAACCCACAGTAATTAAATTCATTATTTCATTTCTCATTTTATTTATATTTTATGAAGTTATTATAATATCTATTTTTTATATTAAATGATTTATTTATAACTAAGCACATTTTCTGTGTTTACATTTTATTAGGTTTTTTTGTTTGTTTATCAGTTTTAGATGGGTTCCCCAGTACAATGTTGCCATGTCTGCTGATAATATTGCGTTTTTTGGGGATTAATTCAAAACATGAAAACTAGGTTTGACTTTTCTAGTGATATCTGGCAACCGTGAGCTTAAATTAGTGAATGTACTATGCGTGTGAGCCAGGACAAGTTGGTGAACGGAATGAAGGAGAGCGGCAGTGTACTATATGTGTACAGACTGAACAGTTGCTACTCTTGATTATGATTGGTGAGAAATTATTTAATAAAAGACATTTGAATAAAACCCCACCTTGTTGCGTTAGTATTATTATTAATTTACTCCTCCCACGCCGCTGTCTCTACACGAGCAGGTTACAGTCACAGGACATTTTGCGGGATCAATAAAAGATGGCGGTTTGTGAGATCGGGAAGTTGAGAGAATCAGATGATGTACAGAGTTACTCTCATCATCATAAAGGCTTCTTTGCAGTATTTACACACTTGTTCGGTTGACTGAGGAGATGAAAAGCAGTGTGAAAGTAACCGTTGTGCGGTGTATATGCAGTTTCGAGTTTTAGTTTTTATTTCGATTGTATTATACAACTCCAAACAGGTCACCCATGCTCATAAATATTTTTTCACAGTCGCACAAAGTACTTTTCAGTCGCAAATATGAGTGAAATGGTCGCACTGTAGAGCCCTGTGTACGTTTAAATGGACAACAATAATCCTATATTAACCCAATTAAGACGATACTCTGATTAATAAACTACCATGAAAACAGCTATTATGGATGACCTTAAGCCGAATAAAGTCATACCCGAAGTAAACACAAAACGAATTTAGACGTGTGGAGTATTCCTATTTTAATGTCGAAGTGCATTACAGACATGTACACACCTTAATCACACTATTAACGTCGTGTGGGAGTTTTCACCGCATTTTTCGACAGGACACATACACACGCGGCAGTGATCAACGGTTTGACAGCAAACAAGAGAGCACGGCTGCATCCAAAACCACGTACTTACCTGCTACATAGTAGGCAAAATACATGAATTTCAGCTACTATATAGACGGTAAGTACGCGGTTTGGGACGCAGCCCATGGTATCAAGCAGTCGTCTATTTGCACGTATAGCACGACAAATAATTATCTGCATTTGAAGCTTCCGTAAAATTAAAAATGAAACACCCAAAACTGTATACAGTTCCATAACAAAGACAAAGTGTATGTCGATACGTGAAATTCTGGAGGGAACCTCGGACGGCATGGCGTGGGGACGTAATGATGTGTGCCGTTAATCGATCTATGTTCGATAACATGGAAAATGGGAACATGAAAGGAATATTCTAAAAGCGACTCATGTAAACACCTTAATCACAATATTGTCTTATTCAGAATAAGGTCAATAATTAGATTATTGCTGTCTATGTAAATGTACTGAGTCATTTCTGAAGGATCGGAGATCACACGCATTCAGACGTGGTTTTCAGCCTTGCCCTTTATGCACCAAGATTTGACCGGCTTCTTTGAATCTTTTAATTATATTGTGCACTGTAGAAATGCCCCAAATCCTACCGATTTGTCTTGGGGGAATGTTGTTCTCAAAGTGTTGGATTATTCACTGATGCATCTGTTAGCACATTGGCGAGCCTCCACTGATTGATTAGATGATTGCTGCTTCATATCACCTTCTTTTTTCAACTTGTCACATTGCTATTAGTCCTAAAGTGCTGCTGTCTCAACTTTTTTGGAACATGTTGCTAACGTGTGCCTCAATTAATCATGCATCAAAATAAATACTTACATTCAATAGGGCTGCAACAACTAATCGATAAAATCGATAATCATCGATAATTAAAATAATCAACAATGAATTTCATTATGGATTAATTGGGTCTGTGACGTCACTTGGTGAAAATGGTGCACAATGGTGAAAAATGCATTTCTGTGAATAAAACATTAGAAAAACAGTGGAGGTCACAGAGTGAGCTGCTGCAGGAAAAGTGGACAATCCAGGTCATCCAAAACATGAGAATGTTATATATTAAGCGCTTCAAACAAACTCTTAAAGTGTCTTAACGTGGCTTGTCGTGTCAGATGCTGCGACAGATGCGTGTGCTGTTTAATGTGTTTCAGACATGTTTTCTTCAGCGCAGAAATGACATTTTTATCTTTATATACTTATCTGTAAATGTTAGAAATTCACACCAGTATTTCCATTTTACATAAAGGATCGTCGTGACTGCGAGAGTCTCCGTTATACTTCACTGAATGAGTGCGAGTCCACGCATTCTCATCAAACAGCGTGCAACAGAAAGGAAGCGCAATAACTCTGACTAAAATATTCATTTTGATCAAATATGTTGTTTGATGCTATATTTAGAAACAAATGTAATTGTGTTTTAATGAGACCAGTAATGGTAATGGGGTTATAACATTTAGTTGTATATAAATGTAAGAAGTGTCATACATTTACAGAATAAAGGAACATTTGTCATATAAACCCCTCTTGTCTCTTTGTATCTTCCGTAGTATTGAGTTTATCTTCTTACCAAATGGTTGTTTCTTGTCTCTCGGTTTTGTTTCATGCTCACTGACCTTGTTTCTCATTTCTCGATTCCGGATTCTAGCCTAACTCAGTTTATGCCTGTTTGTAGATCGCCTGACCACACTATGCCTATTTTGACCACGCTTCTGTATCATGATTTGGATTTGTCTGCCTGTCACTCGTAAACGAAAGTCTTTTACTGCACTTGTATCCGTCCAAACCTCCATTACATAAATTACGTGACAAATATATGCAATCATAGTGCATTTGGTTTTACATGTGTAATTCCTTTTTAAAATACATTAAATTAAAAAAAATTTAAACTGAGTTTTTAAAATCTATTTGCTGTAGTTAGCAGCAATAATGAAATGTATCACAGCGCATTTGTTTTTAAATGTGTACCTCATACAATCAAAAACTTATTGAAATTTTATTATTTTTCTTTTTTTTAATACATTTATTTAAAAAAAATAAAAACTGAGTTTTTAAAAAATATATTTGCTGTAGTTGGTAGCAGTTAGAGCTGCAACAACTAATCGATAAAATCGATAACAATCGATTATGCAAATCGTTGTCAATGAATCTCATTATGGATTAGTCGGTCTACACGCGGCACAGGGGAGATTTACTCATTACGTTACTTCTGTTCCGAAAACACGCTTCGGAGAGTAAATACTAAAGTTGTGTCCCAAATGAAGTACTGTACACTTACACTGTGCACGGAGTACTCAACCATCTAGTGTGTGGATTTTAGAAAGGTAATATCATCTCAAATATAACACTGGTGGGTTTTTTACTAACCAGAAGTATAATCCACTTCCTAGTCGACGGCGCATGACGTCACACACACGTAATGCCACAACGCTAACTTTAGCCTTAGAGTCACTGACACTGACTTTCTTCAGTTTACTTTCTGTCAGCGTTACCTTTTATTCCCAACATCACCCCAGTCACCATCAGACAGAGGCGAAATCGTCACGTGACTGAGGAAGAAAGTGTGCGACCTCTAAGTCCTCTAAGGCAGGGAGCATTTTATATTAAACACCGCCGAGAAGACTTATAAACTTCATAAAGCGGAGTTTGTGGAGCATGGAAGCATGACAGTGATGCAGTCACAAGTTGCTTAAAAGGTTTAGTTTAATTTAAGTTTATTGTCATTATATGTTGTATTTGCGCGTTTGCAGTGTAAATTGTGTAGTTTATATTAACGGAAGTGATGTGTAAGTAATGATGACGCGTTACTCCTCACACACGATGCAGACACGCTGATACAGAGAGTAAGATCTGTAATGTCTAATTAAAACACTATGATCAAAAGTAAAATAATGTCTAAAGACATTGAGTAACAGAAACCACAAGGTGCAGTGAAAGTGAGTTTTTATTATTAATTTAGGACTGTAGTTTAATTCAGTGCTTTTTGTGCATACTTAAAAAATTTATATTTATATATATATTTTTTTTTTCACTTAGTGGTGAACTCATTTTTGTTGCCAGCGGTTTAGACATTAATGGCTGTGTGTTGAGTTATTTTGAGGGGACAGCAAATTTACACTGTTACACAAGCTGTACACTCACTACTTTACATTGTAGCAAAGTGTCATTTCTTCAGTGCTGTCACATTAAAAGATATAATCAAATATTTACAAAAATCTGAGGGGTGTACTCACTTTTGTGAGATACTGTGTATATATATATATATATATATATATATATATATATATATTATATAAAATCTAACTAAATTATATATATATATAATATAAAATCTTATTTAGTTAGTTTATATATATATATAAGTGCTTATGCATTATTTTTTTTATGGATTCACAAAAAGCAACGAATTAAACTATAGTCCTAAATGAATAATATATATTCTGGTGTGTGTGTGTGTGTGTGTGTGAGTGAGAGAGAGAGAGAGAGAGAGAGAGAGAGAGAGAGAGAGCGCATTTGGTTCTTTTCTGGTTTGGACAAACAGTTGTGTAAAGTTTTAGTCTGAATTTATATTTGTAACACTCAGTTTGTGGATTTTATTTGAAATAAACATAAAAAAAGGCACTGAAAGTTTGCCCCGTCCCGTCTGAATAATCAACAAAATAAAAGGCCAACTAATCAATTATGAAAATTATCGTTAGTTGCAGCCCTAGTAGCAATAATAGACTATCATGGTTTTACATGTGTAACTCATAGATTTTTCTTATTTTTCTCTTTTGCAAAATAAAAAAGCAACATTAAAAATGTGTATATTTTAAAATTATAATACAATAAAAATTATTTAAAAATGAGATTTCAAATTCTATTTGCTGTACTTGATAGCAATAATAAGCTGTATTATAGTATGTTTGGTTTTACATGTGTAACTCCTATAAGAAATGGTTTTTCATTTGAATTATTTTTCTTTTTTAAACAAAATACCCTTGATTATTTTAAAAATACAGTTGCCTTTGATAAGAAGAATGGAGTATAATACAGTGTGAATCATAAAAATAGAATTGAATTTCTATTTGTTTACAGATTGTTTTAGCAATAAAAACAGCAGTTTGCTGTAGTTGCTAAGACTAACCCTGCGTTTTACGTTGCACAATAAATCTATTTGTTAATAAAAATGTATATCATTAATAAAATATATGCTATAAATAAATACTGAATACAAACTGTATCCTAACACATAATAAATCAGATATCTTGTGAAGTAGACGACTATAATCTTGGTAGAATCTTACACAGTTGCCCAGGTCGTGCACTTTTTACACGGTCCCTTACTGACTCCATTACTATGAGCTGCGTTTCTGAAAGGTTGGCTTCCGCGCGCTTTAACGGGAGAAAATTTTAAATATATATTCGGCTGTGCTTGGTTCTAGGTCAGCAGTAGGTATTTCTTATCTGGTGTTCTATGAACTGTTTTATGAACTGTGAATTCGGACTTACTACAGCCTATTGCGCAGTAGTGATACTCAGACGCAGCCCCTGCATTCTGCTTCCGGACCGCAACTGAGAGAAGTGTGACGAAATCTATTTTAAAAACAGTTTGTTCCACGTTGATACCAATTATATATTCCCCAAACATTCTGAATGTTTAATTCATGAGAAATTGAAGACAGGAACTTAGCTGGACTGTTAATCGTCCATGGCTGAGCCCAGGTTCTTCTTCATCAAAGATTTCCTACAGCTGATTTTACACGAGTTTTATATACAATATAGGCTACTGGCATTCTTCTTATATAAAGTCGTTTATAATAAAGAAATCACTCACCTTTAGTCACTAGTGCTTGTTGTGTGACGTTAATATAACCGTTTCTACCTTAAAGGTTTTGTTTGGACTTTTCCAACCTCTCCACAAAATGCAGTAGAGGCTGAGGAGAAACACTCACCTTAGGTAGGAGGATTCATTAAAGATGATGAGTCGTTTGGGGAATGAGTCGACTCTTTGAGCCGGCTTATAGTCAGAGTTCTGTCTTCAGTAGCTGTAGAACAGTAGCTCAAAAATGTTAAAAGATGTACATTCATGTTATTCACAACCAAAACAATCAGCTGCAACTTATTTTTTCTAGTAAGTGATGCTGTTTAAAATCCGATCCGTGGGTGTGTATACATATATATATATATATATATATATATATATATATATATATATATATATATATATATATATATATATATATATATATATATATATATATATATATATATATACATATATATATATATATACATATATATATATATATATATATATATATATATATATATATATATATATATATATATATATGTATATATATATATATCACATATAACTCATAGAACCCCTAAGCATTAATACTAGAGAGAAATAAATGTTGGCATGCGAGTATCTTGATGCTTACAACTTCTTTGTTTGTGGGCATGTGACATTTTGTTTTATGATTATGACATCAGGAATGTTGTTACACAGAAAGCTGAGGAGCTGTGCAGCCATATGGTCTGAATTCGTCTGTAAGGTGAACTAAGTTAGATAGCAAAATGTGTCCATTAAAGGCAATTCCTCAGTAAGAACATGACTGATGTAGAGCTACATAGGTTTGTTAAAGCAATATACAGTATCTCACAAAAGTGAGTACACTCCTCACATTTTTGTAAATATTTGATTATATCTTTTAATGTGACAACATTGAAGAAATGACACTTTGCTACAAGGTAAAGTAGTGAGTGTACAGCTTGTGTAACAGTGTAAATTTGCTGTCCCCTCAAAATAACTCAACACACAGCCATTAATGTCTAAACCGCTGGCAACAAAAGTGAGTACACCCTTAAGTGAAAATGTCCAAATTGGGTCCAAAGTGTCAATATTTTGTGTGGCCACCATTATTTTCAAGCACTGCCTTAATCTTGGGCATGGAGTTCACCAGAGCTTCACAGGTTTCCACTGGAGTCCTCTTCCACTACTCCATGACAACATCACGGAGCTGGTGGATATTAGAGACCTTGTGCTCCTCCACCTTCCATTTGAGGATGTCCCACAGATGCTCAATAGGGTTTAGATCTGGAGACATGCTTGGCCAGTCCATCACCTTCAACCTCAGCTTCTTTAGCAAGGCAAAAGTCATTATCATGCTGGAATACTGCCCAGTCTCCGAAGGGAGGGGATCATGCTCTGCTTCATTATGTCACAGTACATGTTGGCATTCATGGTTCCCTCAATGAACTGTAGCTCCCCATTGCCGGCAGCAATCATGCAGCCCCAGACCCAGACACTCCCACCACCATGCTTGACTGTAGGCAAAACACACTTGTCTTTGTACTCCTCACCTGGTTGCCGCCACACACGCTTGACACCATCTGAACCAAATAAGTTTATCTTGGACTCATCAGACCACAGGACATGGTTCAGTAATCCATGTCCTTAGTCTGCTTGTCTTCAGCAAACTATTTGCGGGCTTTCTTGTGCATCATCTTTAGAAGAGGATTCCTTCTGGGATGACAGCCATGCAGACCAATTTGATGCAGTGTGCGATGTATGGTCTGAGCACTGACAGGCTGACCCCCCACCCCTTCAACCTCTGCAGCAATGCTGGCAGCACTCATACGTCTATTTCCCAAAGACAACCTCTGGATATGACGCTGAGCATGTATACTCAACTTCTTTGGTCGACCATGGCGAGGCCTGTTCTGAGTGGAACCTATCCTGTTAAAACGCTGTATGGTCTTGGCCACCGTGCTGCAGCTCAGTCTCAGGCTCTTGGCAATCTTCTTATAGCCTAGGCCATCTTTATGTAGAGCAACAATTCTTTTTTTCAGATCCTCAGAGAGTTCTTTGCCATGAGGTGCCATGTTGAACCTCCAGTGACCAGTATGAGGGAGTGTGAGAGCGATGACACCAATTTTAACACACCTGCTCCCCATTCACACCTGAGACCTTGTAACACTAACAAGTCACATGACACCGGGGAGGGAAAATGGCTAATTGGGCCCAATTTGGACATTTTCACTTAGGGGTGTACTCACTTTTGTTGCCAGCGGTTTAGACATTAATGGCTGTGTGTTGAGTTATTTTGAGGGGACAGCAAATTTACACTGTTATACAAGCTGTACACTCACTACTTTACATTGTAGAAAAGTGTCATTTCTTCAGTGTTGTGCTGGCCCAAATTTAGCCTATTACCCAAAGACACTTAAAATTCAACATAGAAGCGAATACTCACATCTGAGAGCCCAGTTGGAGATAGAAAAAAGACACCAGCTGTGAGTGAGAAGAAGCAAGGGTCCAGATTTTATTTCCACCTCACGAGATCCACACCAATGAGGATTCTCAGAAGTGGTCTGACACCTGGAGCTCAAGCTCCAGTATTTATACTGTATTTACACAGTAAATAACCAATATATTTTAGAAAGAATATGATTTTTTTTTACCAATATTTTACCAACAGGGTTAAAAAGAGCTCATCTACATTACCATGATGTTTAAAAAAAGGCTTATCCAATTTACCATGATGTTTTGAAAGAGGCGTATCAAATTTACCATGATGTTTTGAAAGAGGACTTTCTGACTACCATTAGGATTGAAAGTGGGAGAGAGAGAAAACAATTTAGAGAGACCTTAGTCTCATGTTGTCTCATAAAGCTATGTGTGTGCGTCGGGGCCTTTGGGTGTGTTATGTCTGCATGCACGCCCTTGACTGTACGAGAGTGTGTGTGTTTCTCAGCCTGCCCTCCTCAGCTCTTATTTTTCTCTGTGACTAATAAACCATAGTGTGTTACTCTTAAAGATCTTAAAGTGTGAATCCAACCAGTCCTGTGAATTTTCAATAAAATTACATATTACTCATACTAGGTCTCCCTCGTGTTTATTTCATGTCATTTTTATCCACAACAGTTGTCACATGAAAAGATATAATCAAATATTTACAAATATGTGGGGGGTGTACTCACTTTTGTGAGATACTGTAAATTAGGCTTTAGTTAACTACCAAGCTAAACCTGTTAAATTCTTAGTTAGCACCAGTCTTACTGCTAGTTATTTACTTAGCTGAGATGAAATGTGTGCTGCAAAGACCGAGCGTATTGGATCCTGGGTATTGTAGTGTTCAAGTGAAAAGAGGAAAATGATGTAAAATCATGAATTCTGCTAAAGCGCAGACAGTAAGAGATCCAGTCCAATAAAAGAGATTACAGTGCTACATACCATAATAAATAATATATTAAATTCTAGTTTTATGCAGGAATTTCCCTTTACATGTGACATTAACGGTGAGATGTTACCTGTGTAGGAGTGAGGAGTCTCCATCTTTAAACTTCAGAGGAGGCTCCATAGACTGATCACTCTTCATTGAGATACAGCTGGGTGCTGGTGATTCTGATCTCTTTCCCTGGAGTTTACTGCACAACAGAGAGTTCTTTCATGATTTATAACATGATCGGTAACTGTTTTTTTGTTGAGTTGTAAGGAACATTTTGGAACTGGAGAAAAAATGTGTCCCTTTTTAATAAATTCTAAGTTATTTCCTGTATGGTCATTAGGGATGTGACTATATACGTCACTGAATGAACAGGTAATGTGTTCTAAACAGATACAAATACAGATACAGTTTTTAAGAAATCTTGCCAGAGAGGTTCAAAGGTATAAAATCCCTAACTATAGAGAGGATAATACTACAGCCTGGATGTGACACCAGTCCATCACACACAGGGGCAATTTATGTTAGCCAATCCACCTACTGGCATGTGTTTGGAAGGTGGGAGGAAACAGGAAAACCCAGAGGAAACCTACACGGACAAGGGGAGAACATGTGAAACTCTCCACAGACAGTCTCTGAGGACCCTGGAGCTTAGACACTGCAGCAACTTGTATTTTATCAACATAATATTTATTCAATAATTCAATTCATATTTCTGTCAGTCTGCAGATACTTTCAATATCTTTCTGTATGGCTTCCAAAATTTTCAGCCATGCTTCAGTTTTCCCTGTCTCAGGTCGAAGAAAATGCTGATGTTCATTACTATTGTTGGTAAAAGTATTACGTTTATGGAGTTTAATACACCAAAACATACCCTTAATTTGTCCTTTCTATTAATTTTAAAATCAGTGTTGAATATTTGCACTATTTCTAATACATTAGGCAAAGTATTGTATTATCAAAACCAAATATAGTATAATAAAAATATCATAACTATCAAAACTGCTACTAATGACAATGTAGCACGGCCATTAAAAGGATTCTCCCACCAGAATCTAAAATTTAACCATCACTACAGCTGTTGTAAACATCTCTACTTGTGTTTTACATAGATGCTGCAGAGTCTCTGTAGAGAGATTTCCTTCTTTGAATACTGGTGAAACCCCCACCTGATTATGTATCTTGAAGGCAGACACATTTGAAAAACTCTCACTACGCACTGTAGGTCAGAGGGAAACGTCAGCTTGAAATGAGGGTCGGATTGCTCAATCACAGGAGGAATTCCTAATGGCTGAATAACGTATTAGTAGTAATGTCATAAAACACTGATATATGGATTATTGATCGGCATGTTATATTCTCAATGTATCTTTGAGATATTGATGGTTTAAAATTACATTTAAATGTGTACTACAGTCCTGTACAACAGAGGACTACATACCATAATAAATAATTAAATTCTAGTTTTATGCACAAATTCCCCTTTAACTGTGACTTTAGCAGTGCAGTGAGGATACATTACTTGTGTAGAAGTGAAGAGTCTCCATCTTTAAACAGAAGAGGGAGATCCATAGACCTATCACTCTTCATGGAGATACAGCTGGGTGCTGGTGATTCAGATCTCTTTTCCTGGAGTTTAATGCACAACATGATAGACAGTCCATTAGTGATTTATATACACTCTTTACAGTTTTTAACTAACTTCTTAATTTAATGAGGACTTAATTTTATTTTAGAGTTTATTTTAGAGTTAATGTAAATTACATTTATGTAATTGTAATGTAAATGTAATGTAAATTTTTGTTGTTGATTTACTGTTTTGAACTCTGTTTATAGAGAGTGACTGAACCTATAAGCAGGTGTTTTACATCTCTACTTCTCCCTGCTTAACAACTGAGTACCACTTTCTTGTGCTGTCATTGTGTGTTTTTTAATGACTTAAAAATGGCCTGTTCCAATGAACTTTTATTATAGGCAGATTATGCAGCAATAATTGTTTTTCATGACGAGAAAGAAATGATTGAAGCCGAGCTATGCAGAGAGACTGAAGGGGTTTCTAAATGGTTTATAAATAATAGGCTCTCTATGCATCTGGGGAAAACTAACTCTATATTATTTGGTTTGAGTGTTAAAGTAAAAATAAGTTCTAGATTAGAAATGAAGGTTGGGGATATGGTTATCATCTCTAAACAAGAAGTGAAGTACCTAGGATGTGTATTAGATAGTAAACTGACAGGAGAAAATATGGCTGCTTTAATCCACTCAAAGATTTGTAGCAGGATAAAATTTCTAGCAATACAAATGGCTTTTGTAGATTTTCAAACTTAACCTCAAAATGTAAGCTGGAACATTAGTGCAACTACATTACGATTATGCTGAATCATTTTGGTATATCAGAATATCTAAATGTACCAAAAGAAAACTGCAGACTGCTCAAAATAAATTGAGCAGAGTTATATTGAAACTCTCCACATTTGCATCTTAATGATGAACATTTTAGAGAACGTGTTTTTTTGTTTGTTTGTTTGTTTTTTTTAATAGACAAAAGAGTAACATTTCTTAAACTGGTGTTGGCATTTAAAATTATTATGAATAGTGTCCCAAAGTACCTGTCAAAGTAATATGTTTTTGTAAATGATGTGCATAGTCATTCTACTAGGGGGAGTAATACTGATATTTATCTTTGTAGATTTAAGAGTTTAATGAGCAAAAATTCCTTAGTATATACTAGCTCTATAGCATGGAACAATTTACCATGTTTTATAAAGCAGATACAAGTAGAAGGTGTTTTTAGAAAGGCAGTAAAAATATGTTTGTTTGTTGTTGTTTTTTTATAATTGACCTAAATAGTTTTAAACTGGACAGTGTAAGAGTTTTACCACTTTATATTTGACCAGTTTTCCATTTTTAAACCTCGAGGAGCACAACTGAAATAAGCCTATGGCTTTTTTGTGTTTATTATCCTCTGCCATTTTAAAATGTTGAATGGATGGTCTTACAACTTAAACTTTGTCAAATAAAGCAACAACAACCAACATATGCTCATTAGTTGAGATTTATTTACTTGCTTACAGTGAAAATAACCAAATATTTTCATTAATAGTAAGACCTTTTTTTTATTATTCCTTTCATACTCACTAAATACACTATGTGGCCAAAATTATGTGGACACCTGACCATCACTGCATATGTGGTTCTTCCCCCAGATTGTTGCCATAAAGTTGGAAGCTCACAGTTATATAAAATGTCTCTGTATATATTACAATTTGCCTTCACTGGAACTAAGAGGCCCATACCTGTTCCGGCATGACAGTGCCCCTGTGCACAAAGCAAGCTCCATGAAGACATTGTTTACTAAGTATGGAGTGGAAGAAGTTGAGTGTCCTGCACAGAGCCCTGACCTCACAAAGGCTCTTGTGGCTGAATGAACACAAATCCCCACAGCCACGCTCCAAAATCTACACATATATAGGTGTGATGGTCAGGTGTCCACATACTTTTGGCCATACAGTGTATTTTAGATACAAACAGTTAATAATTTTAAATACAAAGACATTGTAATTTACCATTTTTTGGAGTGCGGGGACACATTATCTGTGTCCAGATCAGGAGTCTCCATCTGTGAATATCAACACACAGCTGAGTCCTGAAGAGTCTGATCTCTTCTGCTGGAATGGATTACACTCCTAGAAAACACACAAACAAATGTGCAATTAAACTTTCACAGTAACATTCAAATCTAAGCCATAAATAAAATGTTGCTCCTTTGGTAATAAAATAAAATTTAAAAAAAGAATAGAAAAATCCTGTGTTTACAGTATTGAGTGATCGGCCTACACATAGGGACTGACCCTCACATTCTCATCACCAAATTATTCATTCATTTCATTTCAGTGTTTTAGCACTAGTTTTTGCAGACAGCTGTTGAAGTATTTCTGTTTCCTCATTATACATCACAGGGTTGTACTGTGCGATATATACGAAAAAAATCGGTCTGTGCGATGAATGAATTTACTACAGTAGCATTCGTGCGACACAGTTTTGCATGTGTGTGAGACAGAGCCACTTGTTTGTGTGAAGTGAGAGTTGGCGCATCACTATTTTACCTGGTAGTTGGAGTCTATTGTGTGATCAAAAATCACATCTCCACTGCATGAGTCCAACACCAATTCCCACAATTCCCAGGGAACAATCCCATAATTACTATGCAGTTGCCTCTATGCCATTTCCTCAGCTAGGCGAGCGAGTTAGATAATGACAGGATGTCAAGCGGTAGTTTCAGGTGCTCAACCAAAACCCCAAGTGAGCCCGTGAGGAAGAAGCAACATTGGCAAAGTGAGAAACAAAGATGGAAAATTTATAGATAAAACACCAAGTGGAAAAAATTCTTTTCTTAGCTAACTTTGGAAGCTAAATAACAGCTTGCTTTCCAGACATTTTATACGTGTGCTACAATTGTGTGGCCTGTGCTAAAAAAAACTTTCCGCCTCTGTAGCACCAGTGATAAGTGCAAAAAATTTTTTTAACATACGTTCCTGCATCATACATCCTCATTGGGGTCTGAGCTCATGTAAGGGTTAAGCTCTAGAATCACCCTTAAATACCAGAACACTACAGGACGGACACACACACACACACACACACACACACACACACACACACACACACACACACACACACACACACACACACACACACACACACACACACACACACACACACTCTCTTCACTCAGCAACACTTAACTAACTGTGATACTAGTGAGCTAAAATAAAATAAAATACAAACCCAATTCCAAAAAAAAATTTGGGATGCTGTGTAAAATGTGAATAAAAACGGAATGCAATTATTTTCAAATCTCATAAATCATATATTATTCACAATAGAACATAGAAAACATATAAAATGTTTAAACTGAGTAAATGTACCATTTTAAGAAAAAAATGAAGTAATTTTGAATTTCAAGGCTGCAACATGTCTCAAAAAAGTTGGGACGGCGGCAACAAAAGGTTGGAAAAGTAAGTGTTAGGGTTAGGCTAACTCTAACCATTGTCAGGGACAGGACTGTATTCAGTCTCACACCTGTACCTCCACAACCTCTTGTGTTTCACTGGGAATTTGTGTTGGAAAACATTTTTTAAGAAACTTGTGACTGAGTTTCTGTAACCAGGGCAACGATGACGTGGACATGCAAGCTCACACAGCACATGTAAATTCTCTGCCTGCTATTTCTTGTGAAACTGGTTTAATTTTATTCACCATTATGTTTTTTCTCATCACTGTGAAGACTTAGTGTATGTATGAAACAATGTGTACAAGAATACGGGACATATCACATCCTGTATTAACTCAATAAGGGATGCAGCATTTTATTTTTCAATACGAGACAATCCCATATTATACAGGACTGGAGGCAACCCTACTCTAGATACTAGCTTGTTAGCTGTAGTTATAATAATTATAATAATAATAATAATAATAATAATAATAATAATAATAATAATAATTAGGAACCCCAGCAAGATGTTCATTGCAGTAATCAGTTCGAAAAAATTAGTAGTACCTATTCAGCGTGGCTCAAGGTCCCTTTCATGCACATTCAAACTCACTGTTCCTCAGTGGTGGAATGAACTTCCAACCTCAATCCATGTATTTATCTCAGAAATACAATGTGAGATAAAAGAAACATCCACATTTTGACCACCAGAAAGAACAGAGCCAATCTCAGACTTGAAACCACTCGGGCTCCATTTTACGACAAGCCACCTTCTTAGAGCGCAGGTTGTCATTATACCAAGGAACAGATTGAGCAACAGTCACACTGTATGACTTCAAAGGAGGATAGCAGTCCAGATTAGAGGCAAAAACATTATTCAACTGTAAAATCTTATCTTCAAGAGGAGCTTATGAGAATCCATGAAAAGAGGAAACAACATAGTCTGCAAAATCTGTGGGATTAATTGATTTCCATTTACAAAAACAGTGGTGAAGATGATATACAAAAAAGAGGCAGTTCCAGATTACAAAAGATTGCCGAATGGTCAGAAAGACCAATATCAACAGAAGACAGCTGAAACACAAATGAATCTTTGAATATTTTGCAATCACAAGGTCTAGAGTATGAGCTTTGTTGTGTGTTGGGCCACTAATAAACTGTGTTAGATTAAAACAATCCAGTAAAAACTAAAAAGTCCTTTGTCATCACACAGTCATTTTGGTCAGTGTGTATATTAAAATCCCCCAAAATAAGGATTCTCTTGAATTTAAAACACAACATTGAGAACAAGTCAGCAAACTCAGACAAAAAAGCTTTATTTGGCTTTGGTGGTCAATAGATGATAGCGATGACAGTGCTTTGGAGGCAGAGAGACTCAACACAAGCCATTCAAATGGTGTAAACTGTGGTACACACACAGTGATGATGTCAAGATGCAGTTTGTGAACTACAGTGATTCACCCACCTCACGGGAAATCAAACAGCCCATAGCCCTCTGGAGTAATCTGGCTAAAGAGAAGTCCATCATTTTGTTTGTGCCATGTTCCGGTTAAGAACAGTAAATCCAGTTTTCTACCTGTAAGTATATCCGAGAAAAGCACAGCCTTGTTGTTTAATGAATGAACATTAAATATCACAGCAATTACTGGGCTCTGGGACACCACAGAAGGCAACTCCAATTGGACAAGTGAAGATAAATTACTGAGGACCGCACCAGTTTGAGACACTCTTTTAGTCTGTCGCCAACTCATAAGAACACTGATGTTAGAAGAAGAAGAAGAAGAAGAAGAAGAAAGGCTGTAACTGCGTCCAAGACTCCGATATATATAACGCCTTTGTCTCAGCAGGCCAGCCTTTCGGCAGTGTGCATTGCGAATGATACTTTTGTTTTATGTTCAACAGCTGCTGTGCAGTATACCTTCAAGCCATGTTCCGTGAGTCCAGGACCGAGCAGTCCCAAGGCAGCATATGTTCTCGGTAACACAGATTAAGCTCCAGAGTCCTTCAGATAACACAAACAGATAAAAGCAAGAATCCAAGGTATGTGTAATAGTCCTGCCACATTATAAGTGTAGAGGATGACTTAAAAGTGAAAACAGTAGAATTACAGAACCCACATTAACATAAAAACAGATGGTGCGAGGAGCGGCAGCCAAAACACGCCAGCATGCCCAATCAATCTAATAGTTAGCTATTAACTTTATCCATTTTAATTACATCAACATGTGGAAGTAAGAAAGTGGACAAATTCACTAAAACTAATTAATAATAATTTTTTACTGGTGGTTTGGGTCTGTTTCACCTCTTCTTCTTTTTTCTTTTAGCATTTTTACACTCCAGAGAGCTTCATGGTCGTCACTTCTTCATGATCTTCTGACATTAGTTACACTAGTTTCCTAATTAATGACATAAATTGCAGTTTCTGTTACTGCACTAAAGCCCCTGTGACTGTCTAATAACGTAAATCTTTTGCTAAATAATAGTAAAGTGTGCTTTTTCTTTTATATGTAGTTTAAATCTCATGGGGCCTTTGGTGGTCTGAGTGCCCAAAGCTACGGATTATACCACTTATAGGAAGAAATCCCCAGATGCTTCTAGACCATCAACTTCATCCTCATGTAGCTAAAAGCCTTGTTTATACTTCCGCCTGGCTCCGCACCACGAGCCTCCACTGACTGCGCGCATCTCCACAAACGGACAAGGCGTTTATACTTGATGTGCTCGCTGTTGTAATATTCTTTGAAACAAAGGGGGGCGACTCGAAGTAATCATCCTATAAACCAACAGGAAGTAGCTGAGAGAAGAAGTAGTTTGTCGGAACAACCAAAGCAACGCTTACAAACATGGTGTCTCGCATTGAGTTGCTGAATGCTGTGGAGGAATTTTTGTGATGACGATGTTTGTTTTCAGTACACTTCACTAAAACCCACAATATGAAAAAAGAGCAAAGAATCATATAAGAATCATATAGAACCCAGTAAACCTTGAGATTATCACTTGTCACATTTCAACAAAATAAATGTTTTTATATATATATATAAATAGGAGAACATAAAACTAAATTGAACAACCTCGATTTTTACTAAACATGCTTTGCTTTCATTAAATACACTTATTATTTATTGTAGGCTCAATAAATAATTTTTGTAAATGTTAGCAATTACTGTAGACATAAGCAAAAAATGGGAGATTCCTGCAAATGTCATTTCTCACATTTACAAAATCAGGTGACTATGTTCACCCATCATTGCAAATGTCTCTTTTGTATAGAGACAAAAGAAAGATATTTCAGAATGATCACTCTATATGGCCGGCCATCAATGTGACTGTCTCTATTTATAAAGACAAAAAAAGAGGTTTAATCACCATCTGAAAGTATAGTGACTGTGTTTATTTGTGAAGACACTGATGAATGAAAACATGGTGCACCCCAAAAAAACTTTCAGCTTTGCCTTTATTCTTTCAACAGTATGTACAAAGCAAATCAAAATCACTATTTTTAAAAACCTTTCCATGAATTTTGTGCCATCTGGCTATTGTAGGCTCAAATTTAGCCTATTACCTAAAAACATTTAAATTTCAACTTAGAAGCCAATACTCACATCTACCTCTGAGACCAGGTGGAGATAGAAAAAATACACCAGCCGTGAGTGGGTCCAGCTTTATTGTTCCATTCCACCACACGAGATCCACACCGATGAGAATTCTCAAAAGTGATCCCTGTACCTTGAGCTTAAGCTCCAGTATTTATACTGTATTCACACACTAAATAACCCATATGTTTCAAGAAGACTATGATCTCACTACCAATAGGGTTAAAAAAGAGCTCATTTACCTTACTCTTATGTTCCAGAAAAGGGCTATTTCACTTACACATAGAATTGAAACCAGGGGTTTTAATTTACACATAAAATCAGAACCCAGGCATTTCTAATAACCCAGAAAATAAAAACCCTGAGTTTCTAGTTACTCAGAGGATCAGAAACCAGAATTTTTTACCTAGGGCATCAGAAACTTCGTTTTTCAGTTACCCAGAGGATAGAACGTGGTCAAGACTAAACAACCTAGAGGGACCTTGGTCTTATCGTTATCTCGAGGGGGGGGGGGGCAGCTTGACTCAGCCACCCTTATAAATGGCTCCTCATGGTTCTTTCTTAAAATTAAGGCCTTCCTTGCGAGCCAAGAACCCTCACCATTTGAGTCATGAGTAAGTTTACATTTTCCTGTATTTCTAGTTTATAATTTATTTTCATATTTGCACTATATTTCTTATTTTATATATATTTATACTACTTGAAAAGCGGTTTACTGTACTTCCAACTTCTTAATATCATTACAGTTCTACTGTCCTGCGTATCCTACTATTCTGTTTTTTTATAGAGTTTCTCTATTACTATAAGATATTATTAAAGTTATTCATGTGTGTGTATGAGAAAGAGAGAGTGTGTGTGTATGTTGTGTCTACTTGCCCGCCCTTGACTGTACGAGCGTGTGTGTGTGTGTGTGTGTGTGTATTAGCCCTCCTCAGCTCAGCTCGTATACCTCTTTTTGAGTTTTTTGACTATTACTGCTCTTAAAGATCTTTAAAGTGTAATTCCAATTTGTCAATGTCCGCCTAATCCCGCTTCTATGTGTCTAGGTGCCCGTCTTTTCTTCTTCTCCCCTTTGCTGGATGCTAGGTCTCCCTTATGTTTATTTTATGACATTTTTTATCCACAACACTATCTCTGTGGTCCCGCATGGATGGATCATAGAGAGGCCTGTACAATCATAGTTTTCTATAAGAGTTGCCTCAAAGTCATTCATTTCCGTATGCGGTGCCGCACGGCAAGTTTCAAGAAATGCCGTACAAACCACCACGTAGAATGAGGCCTCGCGCGCTCAACATGCTCAACCACCCACTCTGCAGTGACATCATTTTTGCCGCGCACTCCCTCACAATATTTCAGATGCGTCAAGTATAAACCAGGCTTAACACTGTCTAGCATTAGTGTTTGTGTAGGGTGCCACAAATGAAAAAAAAAATTCAAAGGGTGCCGTGACTGAAAACAGTTTGGGAAACGCTGTATTAAACAACCATTAAACAAATCCTTACAATTTATTTAAGTGCAGTAATAGCTATTGGATTGATACTGTATTCCCTTGAAAGATGACACGCCCCTGACTGAATGGTCCCTAACACCACCCAACAGATCCTAGCCAGACTCCCTGCCTCTGTCATGTGCTGAAATGGACATAGGTGGGGCTCTCCTCATTGGGAGGACTGGAAAGATAATCAGTCAGTGCTGCGCAAATGCACACTTGGTGCACCAAATAGTCACAGCCATAAAGAATGTAATACTGGTGTATTACATGAATAAATACCTGATTTTTTTTTGCTGCAAGGTTGGATACAATCACCGTATAGCTTTTTGCAGGATCTACCACAAATACTGTGTGGTTGATTACATTAATCTACTGAAAATTTCAAATTAACAATGTAATGAAACAAATATTCATTAATGAATTTATGTTTACAAAATACCTGAAATTCCTAATGTAATTACAATAAAAGTAATCTACTAACCAGAAACTTCCTCCAGTGGGCATTGTCAATATTTACAAGCGGAAGTATTGCCTGGTAACTGCCAAAGTTCACCTATGAAAGAAATTTTATATTACATTTGTATTGTGAACCATCACTACATTTATTTTTTTAAATAATATTCCAATCTATCCTTAACTTGACTGTATGTGTCAGACATATAGTATCACCCCCTCCACAAACACACAAACAAAATTGCATTTCCACACTATAGTCTAGCCCCTCCAATTATCTTACACAAACTTTGCCAGAAAAGCTGCTGTCTTTCACCAAAAAGAATCACACCAGCTGTGTAGTGGTTAAGAGTATATATGTTATTCCTCATGTCTAGCAGATTTGCAGAAAGTTGAAACAGGCCTTCAGTGATGTAGATAAGTGAATTGACAAGACATGTAAGATGTTTGTGCTTGTATTTCCAAATGTATTTCTGTATTTTTAAAATTGAAACAAATATTAAAACAAATATTAAATAATTGCAACTATGTTACGAGAATATAATGCAAACTATACCTATACTAACAGATATTTAGCTATACCTGGCCTGTCAGCTACTGGTGTGGTCGAAGTGTATGCAGCTCAGTGTGATGGATTATAACAGATTGCCCTTTGGTTTGTGAGGGGAGCACAGAGACCACAATCTCTGTGTCTTTCTGTTTCCGCAAGGATGTGAGTTGCAGGTCAGAAACATAAATGTAAACCAAACACGACACAAAGTTAAACATATAAAAATCAGTGTGTTGCAATTAGTTTTTCTCTATATATTTTTTGTATTAATATGTTCATTCTTCTTTCAATTGTATTGTTCAAATTGTTAATTAAAAGCTGTCTTAGGTGGAACAGTTGATATAGAGGTTTCATCTTTGGAGATAATCTTCTCACAAACTGTTTTCATTGCCTTGACAGTTGGGGCTTCATTGTTGACCAGGTTAATTGTGAGGGGTGTACTTGTTGCTGACCATAGTATACTTTTATAGAGCTTACAATGATTTCTGAAGTGTTAGAAGGAAGTTTTAAAAATGGTGATGTTAAACTGCTTTGAAAATGCTCCGTAGTGCTTGTCTTACTTCCTAATCGGCAATGGAAACCAGAGATGTTTAATGATAACACCATGATTTAGAAATGTATTATCTGGTATGTTTCATACAAGGACAAGCATAGAAGTGCAAAACATGAAGGCAATTTATGTTGAATTAACATTTTAATGTTTTAATTTTTATTTTATTGTTTTGTTTAAAATGTTTTAGCATTCGGCGCACGGTGGCTTAGTGGTTAGCACGTTTGCCTCACACCTCCAGGGTCAGAGGTTTGATTCCCACTGTGGCCCTGTGTGTGTGGAGTTTGCATGTTCTCCCTGTGCTGCGAGGGTTTTCTCCGGGTACTCCAGTTTCCTCCCCCAGTCCAAAGACATGCATGGTAGGTTGATTGGCATGTCTAAAGGGTCTGTAGTATATGAATGGGTGTGTGAGTGTGTATGTGATTGTGCCCTGCGATGGATTGGCACCCCGTCCAGGGTGTACCCTGCCTTGTGCCTGATGCTCCCTGGGATAGGCTCCAGGTTCCCTGTTACCCTGAAAAGGATAAGTGGTATAGAAGATGGATGTTTTAGCAATGTTATGAACTTCTTTTTATATTTCTATATCTTGTCTTTTATGGTTTGTGCACTAAAAAAATAACATAAAAAACACACAGTGTGGAACTCAAAGTTAAGTTCAGTCAGAAGCATAAACTGCCAAACTGACATGAGATTAGGGATCAGGTGAAATGCCCCTAGTACCAAACTGCACAACACGGTTTCAAACAGCATGACATAACGAAACATTAGTTCAGCTTATATAACTTGACTTTGGCCTTTTGAAAACTGTTCCAAACCAATGATCTGAGTGGTTCTTACTGTCCTGTGTTTACAGACTACTTCCTGTTTACAAGTTTGCCTGCATCTTGGTTTTGTTCGCCCATATAGATTTAAAGGATGATCTAAAGTATATGACCTCAGTTTTGTTTTATATGACAAGTTTAATCAAAATGACTTGCACTTGGATCTCTTGGCTCCTGTGTATGTTATACCTCCTTTCTTGATTCTGTGGGCTTTTGGATGCCTTCTATTTCTCTTTGGCTGTTTCAGAAATGTACCCATATACTGATGATATCAACGTCCCCCAGCAGGGATTACCTTGGCTGTTGGGAAGCAATATCATTTTGTGTTCCAAGGGGACTCTCAGCCAATGAGGAATCAACCTATCAACACTGTGGGTACAACACAACATGTCAATTCTATTTTTGTAAGTAAATGAATCCTCTTGACATATTTTTGCAAATTATCGCCCATATTTACTATTTACTAATGTAGGTGTCAGCAGGGCATGTTGCTACCCATATCATGTGGTGTTATTTATTTATTTGATGTGTGTGTGTGTGTGTGTGTGTGCGGGGGGATGGTAATCCCTACGTCATATATATATATATATATATATATATATATATATATATATATATATATATATATATATATATATATATTTGTTTGTTTGTTTGTTTGTTTGTTTGTGTTTACAAAACAGAACATGCGTAGCGCTTGACCACGACTGCTCAAAAATGGGTTGATGTTTAATTGTAGTCAGGCAAACAGAAGCAGGCCGGTGTATGTTTCAATGTATTTCAGGCATTGAACTTTGCAGGCATCTAACCAAATTGGCCTGGTTGCTAGGGAGGGAGGAGTCACATAGGCTTACCCTCCCCATGGTCATGATTAGTGGCCCTCACTCTCGGTGGGAAGCATTGCACAGTTCCAGTGAGAAGATGAGCAGAGCTAGCTGGCTCAGTAGTGGAGGCAACCGAGGACAGTCACCCTGAATTGAGGTGAGTAGTTGTGCCACCACAGGGAGCCTAAAAAGTTTGAGGAATGGGAAATGTCAAATTGGGAGAAAAGGGGAGGAAAGCATTTTTATAAAAACTGAAAATACAAACATATATGATCATTCACAGATAAATGTTTGAACAGCCTTTAAACTAATTTGCGACAGGCACAAAGACCTAGAGGAAACAATGGCCGAAGCATTGTTACTGTTGAATGTTCTGTTTTATTAATCAGTGATATAGAATTTGTAAATATATTTATAAAATGCTACATTTGTATTGCACAACTAAGATATGAATAGTGTCCATCACAGAACAGTGATTTTTGTCCCCAAAATTTATTTTCTTGTCTCTTGCACATTCTTCACAGTGGACTCGGTTCAAAGTTCTTCCTGGTGTGTCCTCTGACATGTTTACAGACTTGACGTGTCTGGGTTCAGTATGAAGTTGTTTTGACTTTGACACAATACCACTAACTGCTCATCCTCTATATCATGTTGCAGTGAAACTCGACTGTGAAAACAGAGGGTTTATTTTCAGTAAATATCTGAAGTTATAAAATAACACAGTGCACATGACATTTCAGAGGTCTTAAATTTTGAAATTAACAGATTTTTAAAAAAAAAGAAATATCTGAAGTTACAAAATAACACAGAGTGCATGATAATTTTAGTTAGCAGGTTTTATTTACTTATTTATTTGATCTTTTTTAATATGCATTCATTTGGTTTGATGTGTTCTAATATTGATTGAGACTGAGTGACTGAATCAGTGTAAAATCACATTCACTGAATGATTGGTTTTGTTTTTAAATCTGTTTGCATGCTATTATCGCAGTGATTAGTATATATGCGCATCACAAATTACTGTTGGGGCTGGCCTGACTGTATTTTTTGGAAGTGGAGGCATGACCATATTTTTTGGAAGTGGAGGCTGGCTTGACCGCAGTGTTTTCTTGGAGTAGAGGTGAGTTGCTCTTTCTCAGAGCTAGCAATTTAAGTGCAATTTACCACACTGACTATAGCAAAACAACAAACAAAAAAGCATAGGAAACTCGATACGTAGCTGAATCAAGCGAACAAATGTGCTAATGTTAGCTAGCTACCGACTAAGCCACTGAAATGTCTTAACTGTTCAGCAGATAAAAAGCCATCTCTGCATCAGTCTTCAATCTCTTCAGATCTCCGAGTATTCACCACCTTTCAAAAGCCATGCTGATATTTATTCTCGTTTTAGCATGGGCTCTATCACTTTCCCTGTTTGACTGCCGGCTCTCCACAGTTTTCTTGGTTTTGACAACAGCTGATTCCCCAGATGTCAACGATAACTGTGTTAGAATGATCCAGATTAAATCAGCCATCTAGATGACAAGTTTAAATTCTAAGCAACTGTTGTAAAAACAAGCTACAAACACTCCAACATCCTCAGCACCCACACATGCAACCACGGAAAGACGAATAACATCAAACTGACATTTGCCTCGAAATCCAATCTGACAACTCAAATTATAAATCATTGTTTATAAGCTTAACATTCAATGTTCTAATAAGTGTAAGGTAAGGTGATAGTTTTGAACACTTTTATGTATTTTTTATTTTCAATAATTGATTTATGTTAATTTTTAAACCAAAAAAATGTTCGTACTGAAGCTTTAAAATTAACTTCCTGCCATTTTATCTAAAATTTACTTGACTTTAAAGGTTATATATTGCACAAATAAAACAAGTCTAACAAACTTTTGCTCCCTTGAAAAAAAATGTTGATTTATTTATAACATTTTATTTGTTTCATGCAAGAGAGCTTAAATAAATTGTCAATCTAAACATTAAAAAGTGCACATCTCTACTGTATATATCTAAACGTCATATCTTGTTCTTGTTTTTGAAAAATCTGATTTTGAAATTCATTTAACACTACTATGCCTAAAGGACTAATAGACCATAAATTGCTCAGACCAAATGTAGTACTCTAATGAGAACACACTTACAGTGGATATAAAAAGTCTACACACCCCTGTTAAAATGGCAGGTTTTTAAATAAATAGATAAATCATGTCAAAAACTTTTCTACCATTATTGTGAAAATCTAACCAATAAATTAATGTGAAAAACAATAAGAATAATTTTAGGGTGAAAAAAAAAAATTAAAATGGTCACTGTAAAATTGTTGAGTTAAACATAAACCCAGTTTGGGTCGATTCTGAAATCCAGCGTTGGGTACAGTGTTGTGTGGTGCTGGGTTGTTTTAACTCAGCAAGTTTGGGTTATGATGTTGACTCAGCATAACTGTAGATAATTATTCTGTTACAAAATTCATGTTAAATACTCAAGTTCAATTTCAGCAACAAAAATAATGACAAGATTGTATTTATGTATTTTATTTCTTCAAAATGTATTTGATACAATTATGCAAGCACTTAGATACAATATAATTTTAGTTATGTATCCAGCAAAACAGTTATAGCATACGTGTATATGTGTTTAAAAACAAAACAAAAAAAACAAACAAACAAAAAAAAGCAACATATTACAATACTAAACAAAGACTAATCACAAACACAGAAAAATCACCAATTAAAACTAGTTTGTTAGTTCCGGTCCACTAATTTGATAAGTGGCTGCACTGGAACATTAATTAATCAAAGGACAAAGTGATAAATGTTACTTGTAGTGAGCTTCCTAGGGTCTTCCTCAGATAAACTCCCCAGATGCCAATCCTGTCCGGTCAGAATTCCATCAATGTCTTGAAATTGTTTCCTGTCCATTTTAGCTCCCTCTTCCACTGTCTGGGTTCAGCTCGAGTTTGTGCACTTTTTTACCTGCTGTTAAAAATAATTAAATAATCCCTCAGGTTTTTTTATGTGACAAGTCCAGGGAATTTTATCCAGGGGTCAGAGGTCATTATACTCTCAGTGTAGAATCGTGTGCAGTCTGATTCTCTGTGCACGATGAACACACACTTCTCATGTCTCCGAGTCTGTTTAATTAATGTGTTATAACTAAATGAGTGATGTGTTTATAAATGTGTTCTCTATTCCTAACATGGAAATGCAGGAACACCGAAGTTTTCATCACACACACAAATGTTCATCACAACCTGAATATAAAAGAAAAACATGTGAATTAATAACCACAAACTGGACTGTGGTACTTCATGATCAACATGTAATCATCTCTGCTCCAAGAGAAACATCATCTCCTGTTTGTAATTAATCATTCTACATTTCTTCATTCTTACTAACATCTGTGTTATAACATTTAGGGAGAACAAACTTCCACAAGTTCTAACAGCATAATGAGCAGATATTTACCCATCACATCTCTGCTCTTATCCAATCACACACTTTGGAGTTTTTTTTAAATAATGAACACTACTGTGTCAGTTAGCTCTTGTTCTACATTTATATTTAAGTGCAGACTTTAAGAAGAAGCTGAGGTGAATGTTACAGGAAAGACAGAAGACACGGTGTGGAGGTAGGGTGCTGGAAGAAGTGTCAGAGTGAGGAAAGTTGCTGCTTAAATCAAATATCTGTGGCATAAAAAATATCATTTTAATTAGCTTTAATGAGAGTTGAGAAGAAAGTGTGCTGCTGATCAGAAACAGGGAAAAGCAGAGATCATCTTGTTCAGACAAAAGCAGCAGTATGAAGTCAGAGACAGCAGGCTGTCACAAGGAGACAAGGTGTTCATTTACAATCACTCTCATGCACTCATTTGTCATATTTCGTAGACTCTGTCTGACTCCCTGTCTTCTACCTTCACATGAAGCTTAAATCAGCACACTTTACTGATCACAAAACAGCATTAAAGACAACTGTTAGAAAAAATCTGATTAAATAGAATATAGTGACATTTCTAAAACTGGCTTTATTTCCTAACCTGGTAAGCTGATATTTATTGGAACCAAAGATAAATGTACAAATGAATGATAATGAGGTTCAATGATTAGTCTTATTTTTTCCCCAACATTTATCTAAAAAGGTCATTACTCACTGCAGTGTCTGTAGTTTGTAATGTTCATCATCCTTAAGAGCAGAGAGCAGCTTCTTTCCTGAGTCTCCAATTTTATTCTCAGACAGATTCAGTTTTCTCAGGTGTGAGGGGTTTGATCTCAGAGCTGAAGTCAGAGCAGCACAGCCTTCATCTGAGACACCACACTTCCACAGCCTGCAGAGAGACATAAAGTCACAGTGTTTGTTGGAGAGCAGCAGATTCCTCTGTTAAGTTCTTCTTTAAACAACATTATTTTTCAGTGTGTTTTCTTAAAGTTGACACATCAACAGAGACTTCAGTGAGTTCTAGAGATTTCTGCAGGTGTTTTGCTTGTCCCCTTTGGTTTCTCTTCCACATCCTTCAGTATTACATGCCGTGTTCTTGGTGTGATCTTTGCAGGATGCCTGGATCTCAGCCAGAGGTGCAACACTGGCTTTCCTCTGGTTGTAGACAGTTTGTCTTATTGTGGGCTAAGTAACACACACTAGGTCTTAACAAATGTTTCCCTTCTTCACACATTTGAAGCCAGCAGGTGCTCACGCTGTGGTCTGTGTGGTCTGTCTGTGTGACCTAATGTGTGTATATATGTATATATACAGTATCTCACAAAAGTGAGTACACCCCTAACATTTTTGTAAATATTTGATTATATCTTTTAATGTGACAACACTGAAAAAATGACACTTTGCTACAATGTAAAGTAGTGAGTGTACAGCTTGTGTAACAGTGTAAATTTGCTGTCCCCTCAAAATAACTCAAAACACAGCCATTAATGTCTAAACCACTGGCAACAAAAGTAAGTACACCCCTAAGTGAAAATGTCCAAATTGGGCCCAAAGTGTCAATATTTTGTGTGGCCGCCATTATTTTCCAGCGCTGCCTTAACCCTCTTGGGCGTGCAGTTCACCAGAGCTTCACAGGTTGCCACTGGAGTCCTCTTCCACTCCTCCATGATGACATCACGGAGTTGGTGGATGTTAGAGACCTTGTGCTCCTCCACCTTCCATTTGAGAATGCCCCACAGATGCTCAATAGGGTTTAGACCATCACCTTCAACCTCAGCTTCTTTAGCAAGGCAGTGGTCGTCTTGGAGGTGTGTTTGGGGTTGTTATCATGCTGGAATACTGGCCTGCCGCCCAGTCTCTGAAGGGAGGGGATCATGCTCTGCTTCAGTATGTCACAGTACATGTTGGCATTCATGGTTCCCTCAATGAACTGTAGCTCCCCATTGCCGGCAGCACTCATGCAGCCCCAGACCATGACACTCCCACCACCATGCTTGACTGTAGGCAAGACACACTTGTCTTTGTACTCCTCACCTGGTTGCAGCCACACACGCTTGACACCATCTGAACCAAATAAGATTATCTTGGTCTCATAATCCATGTCCTTAGTCTGCTTGTCTTCAGCAAACTGTATGCCAGCTTTCTTGTGCATCATCTTTAGAAGAGGCTTCCTTCTGGGACGACAGCCTTGCAGACCAATTTGATGCAGTGTGCGGCGTATGGTCTGAGCACTGACAGGCTGACCCCCCACCCCTTCAACCTCTGCAGCAATGCTGGCAGCACTCATACGGCTGTTCATTGAGGGAACCATGAATCCCAACATGTACCGTGACATACTGAAGCAGAGCATGATCAGTATGCAGTATTCCAGCATGATAACGACCCCAAACACACCTCCAAGATGACCACTGCCTTGCTAAAGAAGCTGAGGGTGAAGGTGATGGACTGGCCAAGCATGTCTCCAGACCTAAACTCTATTGAGCATCTGTGGGGCATCCTCAAACAGATGGTGGAGGAGCACAAGGTCTCTAACATCCACCAGCTCCGTGATGTCATCATGGAGGAGTGGAAGAGGACTCCAGTGGCAACCTGTGAAGCTCTGGTGAACTCCATGCCCAAGAGGGTTAAGGCAGTGGTGGAAAATAATGGTGGCCACACAAAATATTGACACTTTGGGCCCAATTTGGACATTTTCACATAGGGGTGTACTCACTTTTGTTGCCAGCGGTTTAGACATTAATGGCTATGTGTTGAGTTATTTTGAGGGGACAGCAAATTTACACTGTTACACAAGCTGTACACTCACTTCTTGGCAAGAAAAAGTATGCAAACCTTTTGGAATTTCATGGTTTTCTGAATAAATTGACCATAAAATGTGATCTGATCTCCATCTAAGTCAAGGGTATTGACAAATATAATGTGCCTAAAATAATAACACAAAATAAATTCTGATCCCTCATGTCTTTATTGAGAACAACCAAAAAAAACTCATTAAGAAAATTAGTTTGGAGGTGTGGGCTACAGCTACTTTGACTGATAAAAACACCTCAAACTTTTGGAGTTTGCTCTGCACAAGAAGCACACGCTTATGTGAGCCATGCCTCGCCAAAAAGAGCTTTCAGAGGATCTACGATCAAGAATTGTTGATTTACATATACCTGGCAAGGGTTACAAAGTGATTTCAAAGACTTTAGAAATTCACCAGTCTACAGTTAGGCAAACATTCTACAAATGGAGACACTTTGGGACTGTTGCTACTCTACCAAGAAGTGGGCGCCCAGTCAAAATGACACGAAGAGCACAACGAAGACTCATCAATGAGGTAAAGAAATAACCCCGAATTACAGCCAAAGATTTGATGGCATCGTTGGAACTGGCTAACATCTCTGTTCATGAGTCTACAATACATAAAACACTGAACAAGCAGGGTATCTACGGCAGGACGCCACGAAGGAAGCCACTGTTTACTAAAAAGAACATTGCTGCACGCCTGAAGTTTGCAAAAGAGCACATTGACACTGCACAGCGGTATGGGCAAAATGTTTTGTGGACTGATGAAACTAAGATTGAACTATTTGGAAAAACCCCACAGCACTACATGTGGCGTAGAAAGGGCACAGCATATCATCATTAATACATCATCCCGACCGTAAAGTATGGTGGAGGAAACATCATGATTTGGGCCTGCTTTGCTGCATCAGGCCCTGCCCAGATTGCAATCTTTGAGGGGAAGATGAATTCCCAAGTATATCAGACAATTATTCAGGATAATGTGAGAATGTCTGTACATTAGCTGAAACTGTGTAGAAGTTGGGTGATGCAACTGGACAACGACCCAAAACACCGGAGCAAGTTTACAACAGAATGGCTTCAGAAAAACAAAATCCGCCTTTTGGAGTGGACAAGTCAGATCCCAGACCTCATCCCAATAAAGATGCTATGGAATGACTTGAAGAGAGCCATCGGCATGAGACGTCCAAAGAATATGACAGAGCTAAATCAGTTCTGCAGGAAGAATGGGCTAAAATTCCTCCTGAACGATGTGCAGGTCTGATCCACAGCTACAGGAAGCACCTGGTTGAGACTATTGCTGCCAAGGGGGGGTCAACCAGTTATTAATTCTAAGGTTCACTTACTTTTCCACTGCCTTTTGAATGTTGAATAAGTGTGTTCAATGAAGACATGAGGGATCAGAATTTATTTTATCATTATTTTAGGCACATTACAGTTGTCAATACCCTTGACTTAGATGAAGATCAGATCACATTTTATGACAAATTTATTCAGAAAACCATGAAATTCCAAAAGGTTCACATACTTTTTCTTGCCACTGTATATATATCTATCTACAGTGCATCCGGAAAGTATTCACAGCACTTTACTTTTCCCACATTTTGTTATGTTACAGCCTCATTCCAAAATGGATTAAATTAATTATTATCCTCAAAATTCTACAAACAATACCCCATAATGACAGCATGAAAGAAGTTTGTTTGAAATCTTTGCAAATTTATAAAAAAAAAGACTCCCGATTCCCGTAAAATTTTTAGCAGTACAGAGATTACAAACTGCAGTTTTGTCATCATTCCACACAAGAGACATCATCTTTACACACAGCACGAAATCGATGTGTTTGCCCACCCTCTTTTGATTGACAGCATATAATCGGCCTTGACCACCCGATGTTTTTAAACTATCAGCCGATAGCGGGAATAATAGCCTTTATTGGCTGATACCGATTACCGGCTGATAAATCAGTGATAAATCAATCTATATATGTGTATATATGTGTGTATATATATATATATATATATATATATATATATAACAAGAATTGTATTTATGCATTACTTTATATGGATGCAAATAAAGTACGGAATTAAACTATAGTCCTAAATTAATAATAAAAACTCCCTTTCATTGCACCTTATGGTTTCTCTTACTCACTGTCTTTAATCATATTGTTTTACTTTTGATTATACTGTTTTAATTAGACATTACAGATCTTACCGCGAGTGAGGAGCAATGTGGCCTCATTACTTACAGATCATCTCCTTTATAATAAACGACAGAAGTTACACTACAAGCACACAATTAGAACATATAATGACAATAAACTTAAATTAAACTAAACCTTTTAAGCAACTCACACCAGTTTCCCCTGCCCCTTGAACACAGTGGAGCATTTTGGATATAAACATAAGTTTGTGCTCATGCATCAGTGCCTTATGTCTGTGCTACACAAATTCTGCTTTGTAAAGTTTGATCTTCTTCAGGGTGTTTAATATAAAATGGTCCCCTGCCTTGGAGGACTTGGAGGTCGCACACTTTCTTTCTGCTGTCACTCGATGATTACACCTTGGACTGATGGTGACTGAGGTCATGTTGGAAATAAAAAGTAATATTGACATAAAAATTAAACTGAAGAAAGTCATTGTGTGTGACTCTGGGTATCTGCTAAAGCTACTGGCATCGCATTATGGGCGTATGACGTCATGCGCCACTGACTAGGAAGCGGCTTATACTTCCAGGTGGTAAAAAAAACCTAATGTGTTCCATTTGAGATGATATTACCTTTCTAAAATTCATACACTAGACCAGTGGTTCTCAACCTTTTGTGAGCTCTGGACCCATAGAATATTTTGAAGAATCCACAAGGACCCCCTCACTCCACAACAATTATAGGCTATATATTAAAAGAGTAATTTCTATATATGTTGGTTTATTTCATTAATATTTAACATTAAGAATATCAATAGTGGACATTCAAAAAACATTTCAAGATTATATTTTTTTTACATTTTATTGTTGGTGTGACATTTAATTTGACTCTCTGAATTATCTTTTGTTTATTTTATCCATCAATGCAACAGTTGACCTTGTCTACCAATCATAGATTTTTGCAAATTATCATTTCATTTGTAAATAAATGTAAAATAAATCCATCAATTGATTGTCAGCTCAGCTAATGTGATATTTGTGAATGTATGCGAATAACCAAATTGATTGATTAATTTTAAAACATCTCATTTTAATATATTTTGATACATTTAACCAAAAAAAACATATATTATTTAAACATTTTAAAAACTTTCCCACGGACCCCCTGCAATTACACCACTGACCACTAGGGGGTCTGCGGACCCCCTGGTTGAAAAACACTGCACTAGATGGTAGAGTACACAGTGTATAGTGTAAATGTATAGTACTTCGTTTGGGATACAACTTTAGTATTTCCTCTCCGAGGCGTGTTTTCAGAACAGAAGTAACATAACGAATAAATGTACCGCGCACAGACCAACTAATCGATAACGAGATTCGTTGACAACAATTTTCATAATCGATTATTATCGATTTCATCGATTAGTTGTTGCAGCTCTAATATATAATATATATCACAAATGTGTGAACTATATTGTGTACACCCCTGTATGTGAAATGTATAGCATTGGGTGGTTCTCGGCCTCAACGTCATGTATTAATATAGTGTGACACACACCTGTCAGTGTCTGTACATTAAAACATACAGTAGTGAGCATGCACTGTAATCTTCTCTCATACAAACACCTATTGATCCTGTTCTCAACTTCAGCTCTGTTTTACTATGTGAATGTATTTGAGTTTACTTATTCTTTAATATTGAGGAAAACTGCATGGTTTGAATACTGCTTGTTTATTGAGCCGATATCTGGCAACCCTTTTCATAGTGGCTAGAAGAAAATGTATTGAATTAACTATTTCAGTTTTAAGAACAATAAAAATAATTGACAAAAGTATTGTTGCTGTGACTTGAAACTCTCTTTTGCTCCTTATTAAATTTAGATGTCTTTACCTTTTAATATGTTTTATATATATATATTTTTTAGATCATATCCACATCACTGCTGCTTTTAAACTCTGAAGCTCACACACAGTGCATTTAGTTTGTGTCCCAGGTGCAGTTTGTGTGATTAGTTATAATGTTTTAGTACATTTCACAGTAATTTCAGAAACATTGCAGTCGCATCAAGTCACGTTTTGCAGCTTCTCACATACGTACATCAGATCCTAAGACTTTGTGACAAATCATCAGTGTGTAGTGAAAGAAAGGTTCCTCCTCAGGACACTGATGATGAACCTAAAACTTCTGCTTCAGTCTCACTATTAGAGAATGTGTTTTACTGAGTAGCAGGTCATGTGACTCTCATAGAGATGATCTTACCTCAGTATCTCCAGTTTACATTGAGGATTCTCCATTACAGCAGAGAGACTCTTCACTCCTGAGTCTCCTACATTATTATAGGACAGATACAGTTCTGTCATGTGTGAGGGGTTTGATCTCAGAGCTGAAGTCAGAGCAGCACAGCCTTCATCTGAGACACCACAACACTCCAACCTGTAGAGAGACACAATGACACACTCTCCATCAACAGATTTTTATCTTGGTTTAAGACTTACTTTAAAGTTGATGTATCACCCATTTATTCTAATTAACAATGTAATTAAAAATTATCATACTAAGTGTTATACTTAGTTTCTCTCATCTGTTGTATGTGACATTAAACTATCAGCAGCTGAAGCTGAACAAAGAACACCAGACTGACCATGTTCAATTTTAATCAGAGTGAGAGAGAGAGAGAGAGAGAGAGAGAGAGAGAGAATTTTTGAATTTCAAATGCCCTTTATTTACATGCATTTACAAACTACAAAGACATACTAAGTCCTTTTGATTACAATTAATTAATTAATATAAGTCAATTAAAGAAAATAGAGACTGATGGCGTGGTTCACAGGTGCCATTTATATATCACATGATGTGCTTAATTGCCACGTCACCTGACCATGGCAGACCTATAAATAGGCATGATGTTACACAAGCCTCAGATGGCGGTCGCGCACGAGGGTGCTTCCCCACAGCATTGAGCTAACGAAACGTGGAGTTACCTTTGAAATGGAACAGGGTTACCCAGACGTTTTCAAGAGCAATCATGGAGATATAGCTGGCTGAAAAATTCGGTTTGTTAAAAAAAGTTTGGTATTGTTGGAAAGCTCATTTCATCTAGCGTCATGATAGCAGGTCTAAATATGGTCATTTCCTTTTTGGAGCTCATCAATACTGAGAAACTACAGGCTGATCTAAACCAGGAGACAGAATTTCATTGGTTAATTTCATTGTGATGTGTTCCACTAGCTTACAACAGACATCATTACCATGCAAAAGCATAAAAAAACAGACACAAGCAGCTATCCACAGCTCGAATAAGTAAAGAAATAAAGAATAAGAAAAAAAAACGTTAGTGCATTGAGGTGTAAAATACATGCGGTGAATAAGGATAGGAATATCTCCTCTATCTGCCCTCCTCATTACATCTCTCTCTATAATATAATTCACACAAAGAAGTCACATACAGTTTATATATAGTCAACTGTGTAGTAGAGCTTTTGGGGAAATGACAAATGAGTTACTGTTATAAAAAAAGTGTTTTTTGTAATCATCTGATTTCTAAACAGTAAATATGAAAATTTGCAATCAATATTTTTAACAGCCATTTTCTTAAAATGAGTTTATTTCAACACTGAACTAAAAATGTCAACTTGTGTAGCACTTACATAAGCTATACTTTCATTCCGGTTCGAGTACGTTGTTCTAATAAGCTTTGAAAATAACAATAACATGAAATCAGTCACTGTTTGACAACAATGTTATATTTTTATTACTATTATTTTAATCTGTTACTTGATCTCCATTTACAGACTAAAAGTCACAATTCCACTTGTTTTGCACCACCTGGTGGTTATTTCATGAATGACTTTCACATGTGACTGGTTTTTATATTTACCACCGTGGCCTTGTACACATGCTGGTAATTAGACATTCTGGTCGACTACCTACTGTATGTGATATTAGTGTGCTTTACGGCTCCATCTACAGGAGTGAGTGTAGCAAAATCTCACTACAATCAAGATTTCAGGTGGTTGAGGCAGGCGAATATGGATCAGATTCCGATTAGAGGATCAGGAGTGGAGAAGAGATTCTTGATAAGGAAGTATTTATTTACAGTCTTAACTATACATCCGAGGTATGCAGCTGTGATATGGTATGGTCTACAGAAGGAAATAAAGAGAAATAATTTACAATAAATATTCATCTGATATGTATGTCTCGCTGCACTAATTACATTCAAATCAGTAGACATAGTACAAAAAATATATTCAACATAAGTATCGGTATCAATACTCACAATGGAGTTAAAGAAAATACAGTAGTACACTGAATAATACACAACTATAAAAGATTGTATAAAAAAAACTCTCCCGCGTATCGGATCAAAACACTAGTATAGCTAGTGATGGCTTGGCAGATAGATTAGTTTGGCAAATTACAACCGAAATAAAACACAACAATATAAACATTGGAAATTACCAAATAACCTGCCAGATACATACTAACAAGATATAAACGTACTTACACGTCTTGAATGAACGCATTACACAGAACATAACCAGCAGCATGTAAGAATTAGCAGTCATCTTATTCCGATGTGCGTCGCTAATAACAGAATGTGCAGGAAACGATAACGAAACATTAGTTCCTAGAGCAAGATTTCTGACAGCTGCCACCAATTATCTTTCAGGATAATTGTACACTCTAGGAAAGTCTGACTGAAGTGTCTGTGTCATCATCGTCAAGGTGAGGAAGTGGGATCAGCCGGACAGTTGGACGGGTGTAGGTATTCTCCTTGACCATGACTCTAGCAATACGAACTCTACCGTCGGCCCCAGCCAGGGTCTCCATCACTGTGCTGACAAGCCAAAGCACCCGTGGCAGCTGGGGATTGACAATAAGCACTACTTCACCTACTGTCAGTTCTTTGACATCAGTCTTCCACTTATGATGACCCTGCAAGCCTGGGTGGTAATGGCGAATGAAGGCAGTCCAGAAACAGTCAGCCAACACCTGACTATGTCTCCACCTCCATTTTTCAAGCAAGTTGTTAGAGTTGTACAGGACCTGAGGTAGAGAGGCATCACTGCGACCCATAAGAAATAGGTTTGGAGTCACTGGATCAAAGTCTGCAACATCTGAGGATACATGGCCAAGTCTTTTCGCATTCAATATGCTCTCAACATCCAGCAGAAGGGTTTGCAGTACTGGTTTTGGGACCGACTATTCTCGCATGATTACACGCAGTTCTGTCTTAACTGATTTTACCTCATACTCCCAGGTTCCCTCGAAGTGAGGAGCACTTGGTGGATTATGGTGGAACCGGATCTTCTGCCCAGCCAGCAGCTCCTGAAACCTTGGTGATATGGCAGTGAAGGTCTCTTGTAGTTATCGATCATCTCCAATGAAATTAGTGCCATTATCGCAAAGCAGTTCCATGGGCTTGCCTCAATGTGCTATGAATCGATGCAGAAAGAGCAGGAATCCGTCCGTGTCCAAATGTTCTAAAATATCCAGATGCACACACTGTGTTATCATACATTTGTTTATAATCCCCAATCTTTTCTCTTGGCGATGACCAACTTTGACTGTGAATGGCTCGAAGCAATCTACACCAGTAGAATGGAAAGGTGGCTTACACAGGTTCAACCTGCAGGTTGGTAGATGCGCCAATCATGGAGTTTAAGGCTTGGTACGCCACCGCTGACAGTCTTGACAGGTGCACTGCTGCTTACGAATACCTTCTCTGCCTCGAAGTACTCAGTACTGGCGACACAGTTCAGCTAGGACCCTTTCTGAGCCCAGGTGAAGGAGTCCCTGATCTGTTTCCTTAATAGCTTGGTGACGGAATGGCCAGGGCCTAACACAATTGACTGTATAGTCTCCAGGTCAAGGTCACTGGCACGACGTAACCATCCACCCACTCTAATGGGACCAGTGGCCCCATCATACTCAGGGGCAAGAGAGCCCAAATGACTGTCAGTGGGAATTGACTGCCAGCCTTTAAAGCCCTGACTTCAAGCAGGAATGAGTCACTTTGAGCCTGTGCCAGGAGGAGCCTCTCTGCTTCAATATAATCAGAAGCTCTGACAGGAGAGTCATTGTTTGTGCCAGCTGCCCCATGCAGGGATCTAACAGTGGCCTGGATAAGCTCTTGCCATGTTTAGAACTGGCCTAGATCAGGAAGGGAACTACTAGGCATGGAAACACTTCCAATAAAGGCAGCCTTTTTTAAGTCACTGAAGTCTGGCTCTTCTTCAGTTTTAGGTGTTGATGGCCACTGGTCAACTGGCTGATTCAGGAAGGCTGGTCCTGAGCTCCACTGATGGCGGTCCTGCCAAATTGGTTAACGTAAGATCTCGGGTGAGTTGATCAGCAGGGTTGTGAGCCGACTCAACATACCCCCATTCGGCCATATCGGTGAGGTTCTGTATTTCTGCCACATGTGTTCCTACAAACACCTTGTAGTGACAGGACTCCGATGTCAGCCAGTACAAAACAGTGGTGGAGTCAGAAAAGAAAGTGACCGTGTGGATAGAAATAGTCAATTCTGTTTGAATCACCTTGGCCAATAGGGCACCAGTCAGCGCTGCACTCAGCTCAAAACGAGGCATGGACAGGCATTTCCTCAGTGCTACTCTAGACCTGGCCAAGACAAAGGTGATGGTGACCTCTCCTTGGCTATCTGTGGTAGGGAAGTAGGCTTCTGAACCATAAGGTCTTTCCGATGAATCACTAAAGACATGAAGCTTGTTGTGGATAAAAAATGTCATAAAATAAACATAAGGGAGACCTAGCATCCAGCAAAGGGGAGAAGAAGAAAAGACGGGCACCTAGACACATAGAAGCGGGATTAGGCGGACATTGACAAATTGGAGTTACACTTTAAAGATCTTTAAGAGCAGTAATAGTCAAAAAAGTCAAAAAGAGGTATACGAGCTGAGCTGAGGAGGGCTAATACACACACACACACACACACACACGCTCGTACAGTCAAGGGCGCGCAAGCAGACACAACATACACACACACTTTCAAAGCTTGCAAAACCTTTGTTTGCTGGCAGGATCTGGAGGATCTGGCAACCTGAAGTGTCACTGAGGAAGCAGCCCCCTTCGAGCTAACGCTATTACATTAATTTACATTAATTTCTTCTAATCTCTATACTTTAAAATTATTTACCTTACGTTATACAAATATAACTGACACCACGTTAAATAAAACAATTGTAACGTTGCACTGTCGCAAATTTGATCTGTATTCTGTTTTGTTTTTTACAAAACATCCGCGACTAGCTTGTAGCCTGTAGCCCGCTAGCATCACCTACCGATAGCCTTGTTTACGTTTCACATTTCTCACTTACCGCTGTTCTGTTTTTAAAAACAAACAAACAAACAAATATGTCTGCTGTCTCTCCGGTTTTGAGTGCAGATGAGGACTCGCTTGAGCTTCACATGGTGCGGCTGGAACTGGAGGATGTGGAGAAGCAGATCCGCGGCCTACTCGACAAGCAGGCCCAGCTGCTGGAGCGACAAACTGCGCTGGAAACATCTTGTGCCTCTGCTCACATATCCAAGGTAAGCACACAGCGTGGTATTTCCACTCCCAGCCCCTCTACGCCGTGTGTTTCTCTGTGCAGGGACCGTGCACCTAGGACTTTCCCAGCCGTGGTCTCCGTCACGCCAGCGCCAACACACCTCGGGCCTTGGGTGAACCAGCGGCGAAAGGCGCGGGCTGGACCTTCTCCACCTCCGGTGTTCGAGATTCCAACCAGGAACCGCTTCGCCCCTCTCCGCCAGACCAGACCCAACACTGTGATCGTCGGGGACTCCATTGTGCGGAACGTCCGAGTAGCCTCATCTAAAGGTAAGGTGCGCACACACTGTTTTTCTGGTGCTTGTGTCCTTGATGTCGCTGCGCAGGTATCCGGGATCCTGAAGAAGGACGAGCGCATTGGAGCGGTTGTGCTGCACGCGGGGATGAACGACACCAGGCTGCGGCAGACGGAGGTTCTGAAGAGGGACTTCTCCAGCCTGATCGAGACGGTACGAGGCAGATCACCTACCGCGAAGATCATCGTCTCTGGACCTCTTCCCACATACAGACGTGGAGCAGAAAAGTTCAGTAGACTTCTAGCATTAAATGATTGGTTAGTCTCTTGGTGTAATGAGCAGAATCTGGTGTTTGTCAATAACTGGATTCTGTTCTGGGAGCGTCCTAGGTTGTTTCGTCCTGATGGCCTGCACCCCAGCAGCCTTGGAGCGGAACTGCTTTCAGACAACATTTCCAAGGCGCTACACTCCAAGTGACTGCCTACCGTAAGTACATCTTCCAATAATAACATTCAGTATAATCAATGTTCAACTAAAAATCCGGCAAAGGTAATACATACTATAGAGACTGTGTCTGTTCCCCGAGCTATTCAAATATATAGAAAATCTCGGAAAGTCGATCTTCGTAACCTAATTAACATAAAATTAAATCATATTGAATGCACAGCCAGCACTTTTGATCTGAGGCTAGGACTATTAAACATTAGATCTCTTGCGTCTAAGGCTCTTATAGTTAACGACATCATTACTGATCAGGAATGTAATTTAATGTGTTTAACGGAAACTTGGATTAAACCAAACGAGTACATAGCATTAAATGAAGCCAGTCCTCCTGGATACAGTTATGTACATCAGCCTTGTTCAACTGGTAGAGGAGGAGGTGTTGGACTCATCCATAGTCAAAATCTAGTCGTTACACAAAAACCTAAGCATAAATTTAATTCTTTTGAAATTCTTTATACCAGTATAAGTTATGTAGCCACAAAAAATAAGTCAATTCCTCTAATTATTATTTACAGACCCCCAGGGCCATATACTGAATTTCTTAGTGAATTTGCAGACTTTGTCTCAAACCTGGTTGTGTCTGTAGACAAAGCATTAATCGTCGGAGACTTTAATATTCATTTTGATAACCTGGAAGACCCTCTAAGAATAGCGGTTGTGTCCATCTTAGATTCAGTAGGGATTAATCAGAACGTAATCGGGCCTACTCATAATGGTGGTCACACTCTTGACCTCATACTAACATACGGACTAAGTATAGAAAATATTATCATTTTTCCGCAGTCTGAAGTTGTCTCAGACCATTATCTTATCTCGTTCATAATACGTATTGATCATAATATTTCCACCTCGTCTCGCTACCACGTAAAACGTACCTACACATCAGCTACTGCACCGAGTTTCATAAATAACCTCACAGAAACATCAATTAGATTTGGATCACCGTCAGATCACACAGAACTCGATCAGGCGACTGAAAGCTTGGAGTCAACACTCCGCTACACGCTAGATAGAGTGGCTCCACTCAAAAGGAAAATAATTAGAGAAAAAAAATTAGCACCCTGGTATAACGATCAAACGCGAACCTTAAAACAGACAACTCGACAATTAGAACGTAAATGGCGTCAAACCAAACTGGTGATATTTCAAACAGCATGGAAGGAGAGCCTACTGAAATATAGGAAATCTCTTGGCGATGCTAGAAAAATCTATTTCTCCACCTTAATAGGAGACAACAAAAACAATTCTAGATTCCTTTTCAACACAGTAGCAAAATTAACTAGGAATAAAACCACTACAGAGAGAAACACTCAATCATTACATAGCAGTGAAGATTTCATGAAATTTTTCAATGATAAGGTTGAAAATATTAGACGTGAAATACAGGCCATTAAATTAAAACTGGACAGTACTGTAATAAACCCATTACATGACAATGTAGCAATATCAGATCAATGTTTAGAGTGTTTTGCTCCGCTTAGAGAGACCGAACTAGCTACATTAATCTCTTCAGCCAATTCATCAACTTGCATACTAGATCCCGTACCTACATGTTTGTTTAAACAGATTGGTCCAGTAGTAATTGAGCCACTTCTAAATATAATCAATTCTTCCCTAAGCAGTGGCTATGTACCTAAATCACTTAAATTAGCAGTTATTAAACCCTTGATTAAAAAACCTGATCTTGACCCGTCTCAATTGTCCAACTATAGACCAATATCAAATCTCCCCTTCATCTCTAAGATTTTAGAAAAGGTTGTAGCAAAGCAGTTATGCTCGTACTTAGATAGAAATAACATTCATGAAATATATCAGTCAGGATTTAGACCTCATCATAGCACATAGACAGCGTTAGTTAAAGTAGTAAATGACCTTCTACTGACTTACGATCAGGGTTGTGTCTCGCTGCTTGTGTTACTCGACCTTAGTGCAGCATTTGATACTATAGATCACACTATTCTCCTTGACAGATTAGAAAATGTTGTTGGTATTAAGGGAACAGTCCTCTCCTGGCTCAGGTCTTATCTCACCGATCGTTATCAGTTCGTAGATGTAAATGGTGAATTCTCCATGCATACTGAGGTTACTTTTGGAGTTCCACAGGGTTCTGTTTTAGGCCCACTGCTCTTTACTTTATATATGCTACCCCTAGGTCAAATTATTCATAAACATGGAATTAGCTTCCACTGTTATGCTGATGATACACAGTTGTATGTTTCAGCGAAGCCAGAGGACAGACATAAGCTTAGTAAAGTTGAGGATTGTGTAAAGGACATTAGACATTGGATATTAATTAACTTCCTTCTGCTTAATTCTGATAAAACAGAAATACTTTTATTAGGCCCACGTGTAGCTAGAAGTATTCTTTCTGATCACATGGTTACTCTGGATGGTCTTTCTGTTTCATCATGTGCAGCAGTTAAAGACCTTGGAGTGATTATTGACTCCAGCCTATCATTTGATGCTCATGTAGATAATATTACTAGGATAGCCTTCTTTCATCTCAGAAATATTTCTAAAATAAGAAACATATTGTCACTACATGATGCGGAAATACTAGTTCATGCATTCGTCACCTCTAGATTAGATTATTGTAATGCCATACTGTCTGGATGTTCCAGTAGGAATATAAATAAGCTCCAATTAGTCCAGAATGCAGCTGCTAGAGTCCTAACTAGAACTAGAAGATACGACCATATCACACCGATATTATCAATGCTGCATTGGCTCCCAGTAAAATCTCGCATTAATTATAAAATACTCTTATTAACCTATAAAGCACTAAATGGTCTCGCGCCACAATATCTAAGCGACCTTTTGGTTTTATATGATCCGCCACGCCTACTTAGATCAAAAGATGCAGGCTATCTGACGGTACCTCGAATAGTGAAGGCTACAGCAGGGGAAAGAGCTTTCTCTTATAGGGCCCCACAGTTATGGAACAGTCTTCCTATTAGTGTTCGGGACTCAGACACAGTCTCAGTGTTTAAGTCTAAGCTTAAAACGTATTTGTTTACTCAAGCCTACCCTGACTAGATTCTGTTCTACTTTCTCCCTCTCTCCTTTCGCCGAGCCCCACATGAATTTATGGAGATACTAGAGATCCAGATCCTTTCTGCCTCTGGATGGAGCTCAAATCTTCTTTAATTCCAGACTGCTGGGACTACGGCTGCTCTTAACGCCATACAGACTTCATATAAATCCATAATGAACTTTTTCACAATATCTGTTGTTACCCAGATGAGGATGGGTTCCCTTCTGAGTCGGGTTCCTCTCAAGGTTTCTTCCTCTTAAAACATCTTAGGGAGTTTTTCCTTGCCACCGTCGCCACTCAGTGGCTTGCTCAGTTGGGATAAATTCACACCTTTAATATCTGTATACCGTGCTGATATTTCTGTAAAGCTGCTTTGAGACAATGTCTATTGTAAAAAGCGCTATACAAATAAAATTGAATTGAATTGAATTGAACTGAACTTTCTCTTTCTCATACACACACATGAATAACTTTAATAATATCTTATAGTAATAGAGAAACTCTATAAAAAAACAGAATAGTAGGATATGCAGGACAGTAGAACTGTAATGATATTAAGAAGTTGGAAGTACAGTAAACCGCTTTTCAAGTAGTATAAATATATATAAATAAGAAATATAGTGCAAATATGAAAATAAATTATAAACTAGAAATACAGGAAAATGTAAACTTACTCATGACTCAAATGGTGAGGGTTCTTGGCTCGCAAGGAAGGCCTTAATTTTAAGAAAGAACCATGAGGAGCCATTTATAAGGGTGGCTGAGTCAAGCTGCCCCCCCCCTCGAGATAACGATAAGACCAAGGTCCCTCTAGGTTGTTTAGTCTTGTCCACGTTCTATCCTCTGGGTAACTGAAAAACGAAGTTTCTGATGCCCTAGGTAACTGAAAATTCTGGTTTCTGATCCTCTGAGTAACTAGAAACTCAGGGTTTTTATTTTCTGGGTTATTAGAAATGCCTGGGTTCTGATTGTATGTGTAAATTAAAACCCCTGGTTTCAATTCTATGTGTAAGTGAAATAACCCTTTTCTGGAACATAAGAGTAAGGTAAATGAGCTCTTTTTTTAACCCTATTGGTAGTGAGATCATAGTCTTCTTGAAACATATGGGTTATTTAGTGTGTAAATACAGTATAAATACTGGAGCTTAAGCTCAGGGTAGGAGGATCACTTTTGAGAATTGTCATCGGTGTGGATCTCGTGTGGTGGAATGGAACAATAAAGCTGGACCCTTGCTTCTTCTCACTCACGGCTGGTGTATTTTTTCTATCTCCAACTGGTCTCAGAGGTAGATGTGAGTATTGGCTTCTAAGTTGAATTTTAAATGTTTTTGGGTAATAGGCTAAATTTGAGCCAACATTTGGCACCCCAGATGGGACTGGGCTAAGATCTACATGTCTGGAATCTCTCCCGTGGGACTTCGCTCTCTAAGCAACAGACAGGCCGTATAGGAAAAGGCATTGCAGACGCCTGTTATTTCAAAGCTCTGTTTTAGTGGTCTGTTGTTACGATTGGGAAGCCCCGGGGTGGGAAGAAAGACTAAGTGGGTCTCCAAAAGAACCTTGAGTGAGTGAGAAGAGGTAAGAGAAGTGTAGATTGTAGAAGAATGTACTTACTGTAATTGTATAAGGTTCATAAGACTGTGTAAGGATATGGTATATGTGTTGTGTGAGTGAAAGTCCTGCAATACCACTGGAGGAAGGTAGAAAAAAGGTAGAAGAAAAAAAGAGAAATACTCCAGGGCTGGGATAGAAAGCAGGTGGAAAATGAGGCCTCAGACCCCAGATACCGGCTACTAGACTAGACTAGCAGACTAGTGGCGGCTGCATTGGTGGGGACCCCTAATACCGCTGGAAAAAGATTAGATAAAAGATAGATAGATAGATTAGATTCCAGGGCTGGATAGAGAGGGGAATAAATCCTGGGCCCAGGTCCGGGTCGTGCAATACAGCATGCCCGGTGTATGAATGGAATGTGTTCTAACAAATGTGTGTGCTTATAATATATGTGCTTATAATATGAGTGCGGTGTGAGAGCGTGTAAGTTTTGGAGACAGGGAAAATGTATTTATTAGTGCTCTGAACATGAGCTCCATACCTAAAGAGATATGTGTGTTGGATAAGTTGGATAAGATTTAGAGAAAAGAATTTTTTTTTTTTGGAGAAAGTTGGATTTAATTTGTATGACTGTAAGCTTCATGCATACGGAGCTGGTATGGAGGTGCTTTATACTTTGAAAACTTCATGTAGTAACATAAATAAGTGTAATAATGTGGAATACAATGTGTGTATGGGAGCTTGCTGGCGTTGTTGATAGAAAGGGGTGTATGTGTGTGTTCCTATCTGTTCTTATCTGCGCAAGCAGGCCTGCCATCTGTGTGGAAAGAAAAAAAGGAAAAGAAGAAAAATGTGTGTGTGTGCGCACCAGATTGAGCTGAGTAACATAGAACAGTGTGAGATTTTTTATTTTTTTTTAATTTGTTTTAATGTTTTGAATCTGGTACGGACTTTCTGTGAGTCAGGTGTGACTGTGTGTATTATAACTTTATTGGTATCAATAACTGCTGTTTTAAAAATTGGGGGAGCATGCAAGAACATTGTAAATATTTTAGGCATCTGTCAGACTGCCCATTGGGTGAATAAGAACTTCTAGACCAGTAATATATAACAAAATTGTTGAGAAATCAGTGAGTCAGTCCATTGGGACCTTTCATTTATATTCCATAAATTATGAAGGTGTTGTTCAGTTAAATGACAAATAATAATACAATTAAATTTTTGTTTAATTACCCAAAATTGGGTAATGTTGAATAGGTAAATATTATGTCTAAGAATATTGTAAACATGTAAGAATTGCTGGATTGGCCGTTGTGTGAGGCTGTGTGAATTACCTAAAGTTAAACTTAAGACTTATAAGAGTAATTGAATCATTTTACTTAATTAATTAATCGTCATAAGTAAATTGAATGTATGTACTCTGAGTATATGTGAGTCCCTAGGGAGGCTGGCTGGGCCGAGTACGAACGGAAGGGAAAAGCGGGCATAAATCGGTACGAGATAGGCTAAGCAGGCTGGAACAGCAGGACAGGGTAGGAGGAAAACATTTGGCAGTGAGGGATAACTTAGTGGATTTAGGGGGCATGTACAATAGACTCTAAGGGCTGAGAGGTGTGAGACACGGCCAGAGTTATGGCTGAATGTAAGAAAAAGATGAGCCCGATAGAGAGGGTGATAAGCAAACACTGTACAGATGAGAAGGACATTAGGCATTATTGTAAAAAATGGAGTGAGAAGACTAGTGGTGAGTGGAAATGGCCCGAGGAAGGTACTTTTGATGAACAACTATGCCAGATAATGAAAGAGAGATTAGCTGTATGGAATGAACAGAAAAAAGGCTTGAGAGTGAGGGAGAAATGTGTGAAGACAGAGAAGATAGTGGACTGGTTTGTGGAGGCAGGGAAAGAGGAGAAGGAGAAGGATAGACGGCAGAGAGAACGAGCAGAGGCGGTGATACGGAAGAAAGAAGAAAGGGAAGCAAGCCTAGGAAAAAAGATAAAAGAGGCCATTCAGGAGGAATGGGCCGAGGCCCCGCCCTCATATAATCCTCAGTACCGCCCTCCAGTGAGACCTGTCGGAAGTGCCCCACCTGCCAGGCTCTACATGATGCAAGACCTGTAAGACAGAGAAGATGAATGGAAGGAAACAGAGGTGGACATACAGGGAACATTCACCGGATACCAAAGAATGAGGCATCGCATGCGGGAGGATGGAGAACCTATCAAAATGGAAGAAGGAGCTGCCGAATACGAGGATAGAACCCCGGTCGAGAGCGAAAGCCCACGGCTGGACCTCCCACAGGTAGGCAACAAGGAGAGGGACAGGGAACTACAGGAGTATATGAAAAACTGGACCCGCACTCCGGGGTGGCCGGAGCACGGGGAGATTCCCCCCAGCACTAGCACCCCGAGGCCAGGGTCACGGCCGATGGTGCACAAGCAAAAAGACAAGAAACTGGGGGAAATACAGGAGCAGGAGGGGCATGGGACCAGGGGCAATCAAGAAGGTCGTAGGAGCGAGAGAGGGCACGATGGTGGAAACGGAGCACGAGGGGCTCCACATACCACAGGAGGAGGAAAAAGTGAGCCGAGAGACAATGTGGGGCGGGTGGTCCTAGCTACATTAATCTCTTCAGCAAATTCATCAACTTGCATACTAGATCCCGTACCTACATGTTTGTTTAAACAGATTGGTCCAGTAGTAATTGAGCCACTTCTAAATATAATCAATTCTTCCCTAAGCAGTGGCTATGTACCTAAATCACTTAAATTAGCAGTTATTAAACCCTTGATTAAAAAACCTGATCTTGACCCGTCTCAATTGTCCAGCTATAGACCAATATCAAATCTCCCCTTCATCTCTAAGATTTTAGAAAAGGTTGTAGCAAAGCAGTTATGCTCGTACTTAGATAGGAATAACATTCATGAAATGTATCAGTCAGGATTTAGACCTCATCATAGCACAGAGACAGCGTTAGTTAAAGTAGTAAATGACCTTCTACTGACTTACGATCAGGGTTGTGTCTCGCTGCTTGTGTTACTCGACCTTACTGCAGCTTTTGATACTATAGATCACACTATTCTCCTTGATAGATTAGAAAATGTTGTTGGTATTAAGGGAACAGTCCTCTCCTGGCTCAGGTCTTATCTGACCGATCGTTATCAGTTCGTAGATGTAAATGGTGAATTCTCCATGCGTACTGAGGTTACTTTTGGAGTTCCACAGGGTTCTGTTTTAGGCCCACTGCTCTTTACTTTATATATGCTACCCCTAGGTCAAATTATTCGTAAACATGGAATTAGCTTCCACTGTTATGCTGATGATACACAGTTGTATGTTTCAGCGAAGCCAGAGGACAGACATAAGCTTAGTAAAGTTGAGGATTGTGTAAAGGACATTAGACATTGGATGTTAATTAACTTCCTTCTGCTTAATTCTGATAAAACAGAAATACTTTTATTAGGCCCACGTGTAGCTAGAAGTATCCTTTCTGATCACATGGTTACTCTGGATGGTCTTTCTGTTTCATCATGTGCAGCAGTTAAAGACCTTGGAGTGATTATTGACTCCAGCCTATCATTTGATGCTCATGTAGATAATATTACTAGGATAGCCTTCTTTCATCTCAGAAATATTTCTAAAATAAGAAACATATTGTCACTACATGATGCGGAAATACTAGTTCATGCATTCGTCACCTCTAGATTAGATTACTGTAATGCCATACTGTCTGGATGTTCCAGTAGGAATATAAATAAGCTCCAATTAGTCCAGAATGCAGCTGCTAGAGTCCTAACTAGAACTAGAAGATACGACCATATCACACCGATATTATCCACACTGCATTGGCTCCCAGTAAAATCTCGCATTAATTATAAAATACTCTTATTAACCTATAAAGCACTAAACGGTCTAGCGCCACAATATCTAAGCGACCTTTTGGTTTTATATGATCCGCCACGCCTACTTAGATCAAAAGATGCAGGCTATCTGACGGTACCTCGAATAGTGAAGGCTACAGCAGGGGGAAGAGCTTTCTCTTATAGGGCCCCACAGTTATGGAACAGTCTTCCTATTAGTGTTCGGGACTCAGACACAGTCTCAGTGTTTAAGTCTAAGCTTAAAACGTATTTGTTTACTCAAGCCTACCCTGACTAGATTCTGTTCTACTTTCTCCCTCTCTCCTTTCGCCGAGCCCCACACGAATTTATGGAGATACTAGAGATCCAGATCCTTTCTGCCTCTGGATGGAGCTCAAATCTTCTTTAATTCCAGACTGCTGGGACTACGGCTGCTCTTAACACCATACAGACTTCATATAAATCCATAATGAACTTTTTCACAATATCTGTTGTTACCCAGATGAGGATGGGTTCCCTTCTGAGTCGGGTTCCTCTCAAGGTTTCTTCCTCTTAAAACATCTTAGGGAGTTTTTCCTTGCCACCGTCGCCACTCAGTGGCTTGCTCAGTTGGGATAAATTCACACCTTTAATATCTGTATACCGTGTTGATATTTCTGTAAAGCTGCTTTGAGACAATGTCTATTGTAAAAAGCGCTATACAAATAAAATTGAATTGAATTGAATTGGTCCGTATAGAGGGGGATGTGGTGCTCTCCCCATATGCTATCGAGGAGGATAAGGAATTGGAGGGCAGGATTCGACGGCTAGAGGACGGGATATCATACGGCGTGGGTAAAATGGATGAATTGAAAAATCTCGCAGGTCAAGCGTTCCAAATGGCGACTGCTGTGAAGAATAAGTATGCGCACAAGCCCCGTTTGGGAGAGTCAAAATCACAGAGGTCGAGAAGAGCACTGAACCAGTCAGCAGGAAAACATGTGAAAAGCCTGAGTAAGGCCTCAAAAGTCCTAATATATCACCAGCAGAAGAAGAAGCAAGTAAGTTCAGACATGGATCTGGTCGAACAAGTGGGGACTGAGAGCTAGGGGACTGAAACAGACAACGAAGGAAAAGTTGAACAAGACATCAGTGAGGAGGAGGACTTGGAGCTTAGAGGAGCTAGATCACTACGGAGCAGGGCAAGCCTGAAGCCCCCAGTGAGATTCGAACCTGGTATCACAGCGTACTTGGTGCATGCCCGCTCACAGTCGGAGCCCAGCCTTACTCAGGTTGGGGGGTCACCCCCAGGTCAGATGATGCCCCTCATGGTTAAAGGAAAAGCCCTACATTATGCACCCTGGAGTTTCATGGACCTAACAGGCCTGATCCAACAACTACCCAACATGTGTGAAGGGGGGCAGAAATGGATTACACAGTTTAAGGAAAAAACATCAGGACAGCACCTGGCGATAGGCGATATCAAAGCCATTCTCTGCCAAACAGTGGGCAAGGGACGGGCTGAAGAAATTTTCGATGGGGCAGAACACAGGGATTTGATAGACGACCCCAAGGCTGATGCCATCCCGTTTGGCCTGTACCGACAAGAAATATGGGATGCTGTGAGGAGCATGTTTCCGGCTAAGATGGACCCTGGGAAGCTTGAAAATATAAAACTGAAAGACGAAGAAAACGTGATAACCTTCATACAAAAGTTTCAAGATAAATGGAGGGATGAAACGGGTGCCAAATGGGACGATTCAGTGGCAAGTGTGGGACTGTTCAAACTGCTATTGAAGAAGGCTCTCCCTGGGGAGGTACAGAAGAAGTTAGAGGAAGTGGTGGGGCTCAACGCAATGGAATGGGCTTCATTTCTGGCACATGTGACCCATCACGTGGAGCAACACAGAAAGCTGAAAAAAGAAGCTAAAGATGCCACTGAAACCCTAATGAGCCAAGGCACAGCTTGGCGAACTGACCAGGACTAAACAGGAAGAGAAGGAACGGAGGAGGGAGCACATTAAACAAGCGGCAGTAATGGTGCCCCATCCACAAGCGTCAGCCCCCGCACAGGCTGACCCTATGCTGTTGGCCAGTGGATACCAGGCCCACCCACAACAGCAAGTCCCACACATAACTACTATGCTGCACCCCGCCCAGATGGATTACATATATCATATGAGGGCCCCCATGCACCCGGGAATGCCACCTGCCTGGGGGAGGGGACGAGGATACGGACGGGGTCGAGTTTTGCCAAGACCAGATATGGCAACTGAAGGGTGTTGGTGATCCTAGCCACTTCAGGAGAAATTGTCCACGTGTCCCACGACCAACTTGGGGAGACCGCGTGGATAGGGCTGAAAGAAGAGGTCAGGTGCTTGGACCGAGAGCGCCGGAGAGCTATGGAATGCCACCTCGGTGTCAACCACTACCCCCAGTACCCCAAGGTGGCCCCATGTATGGCCCCTATGGGGAGCCGGGACCCAGCCAGAGTTGAGGAGGCCTAGAGAAGCCCGGGGGGGAGCTCATGCAGTCCGTCACCACACTGCACCCAGAACAAGAGCCAACTGTTACAGTGACGATCGGAAACACCTTGCAAGCGCCTTTTATGATCGACACTGGAGCTACATATTCAAGTATAGGGAAAGAAGGTTCACAGCTCCCCCTCACCTGTAAGGCTATTCAAACTATGGGCTTCTCAGGAAAAATACAGACCTTACGATTCACCGAGCCTCAAGAACTATCTCTGGATGGCGTGACAATACAAGCACCCCTGTTTTATTTAACAGGAGCGCCTGTTAACCTACTGGGACGTGATGCCCTGTGTAAGTTGGGAGCTCAGATACAGTGCGAGGCGACTGGGATTTGGGTGACGTTCCCCAAATCAATATCCACACAATTCCTACTGTTGCACGAGCCACCTAGCACCGCCTGTAATGTGAGGATGGTATACTGGCTAGAGATGTCCGATCCAGCTAACTCGGAACTCTGGCACAGATACGCAGAATGGAAACCATGGTTACAGTACATGCGGCCCGATTGCACAGAAGTGGAGGCCCCTTTATATTGCACTATTAAAAATGATGACGGTGGACGAGACCAGGAATATGCTCAGCTTTGGGAGGACATGGAATAGGGACAAGTAATGGACATTAAAACCATGGAAATAATAAGCGGCCCACAGGGAGTGGTGGCTATGATAAAGTTCCCAGATAGAATCACTAACTGGTATCAGCTGGAAGGGACAGCGCCCCATGTCACACTCATGGTCACCAAAGGCCTGGAACGGGAAGATGTAGAGCCAATGATAGGGCAGGCAAAAGAAGTAAAAGAGTGGAAGCCAGCTACCAATCCATCGTTGCACAAGTCGCCTGATGGAAAGTTTGTGCGAATCTCAGTAACAGCAGTTGATACCGCCGTGGCCACTAGTGTCTGCATATGCACGAGCACGGACCGTGCATATGCAGAGTGGTTTACAAATGGCAGTTAAGGGAGCAAAAGATCAGGACAATGAGGAAATACTGAAAACTATTCCAGAACAGCTATGGACAAAACATCCGACCGACGTAGGGTTGGTTAAATCCGCCGACCTAGCTCAGATTAAGGTAAAAGAGAATGCAAGGTTGCCCTACCAGAAACAGTATCCGTTGTCAGTGCAAGCTAGAGAAGGCATACGGCCCACAATACACGGATTGGTAGAGGCCGGAGTACTAATCTCCACGCGAAGTCAGTGCAATACCCCCATTTTTCCAGTTAGAAAACCTGACTCAGAGAAGTGGAGGCTAGTACATGATTTGCGTGCTATTAACCAAATTGTGATACCGGAAACACCAGTAGTGCCAGACCCACACACCCTATTGTCGAACATTCCAGAAGGGATCAAATGTTATACTGTCATAGATTTATGCTCAGCATTTTTTAGCGTGCCACTGCACCCAGACTCACAGCATTTGTTTGCTTTCACATACGAAGGGCAGCAGTACACATACACTAGACTTCCGCAGGGATACTGTGAAAGCCCATCCATATTTAATCAGGTACTGGCTCAAGACCTCTCAGCCCTGGAGTGCCGTAGCACCATCTTGCAATATGTCGACGACCTTTTGATTTGTAGTGCGTCCAAAGAGCAATGCCAGCACGACTCTCTAAAGGTTCTAAGAATGTTGGCCGAAAATGGCCACAAAGTAAGTAAAGAAAAGTTGCAATTTTGTAGACAAAAAGTGGAATACCTAGGTCGTGTGTTAGAGGGAGAAAGCCGTACTATAGTGCCAAAGCATGTAGAGGCCATACGCAAGGCCCCAGAGCCAACCACCGTGCGACAGATGTTGGTGTTTCTAGGAATGGCGGGGTTCAGTCGCCCATGGATATGTGAGTTCGCGCTAAGGGTCCAACCATTACGGGATATGATTAAGGCAACAGACCAATCACAGCCAAATGCCCCCCTCGTCTGGACTCCTGAAGCTCTAGCTGCACTCGCAGATATTAAAATGGCCTTAATGACCGCTCCTGCATTGGCTAACCCAGATTATAGCAAACCGTTTCACCTCTATGTATCCGAAAGAAAGGGGTTCGCATCGGCCGTCCTAACTCAGCAGCAACAAGGGATGGGAAAACAGGCCATCGCCTATTACAGCATGGCTCTCGATAGCGTGGAAAAAGGGATGCCCCCCTGTTATCGGTCTTTGGCAGCAGCCGCATTTGCATATCAGAAGGCGTCCTCAATCACCATGGGGCACCCAGTTACATTATATACGACCCATGCACTGCATGCGCTCCTAACGAGTCAGACCTTTGTGATAACAAACTCCCGTCGAACAGGATATGACTCCATTCTGTCAGCCCCGGAGCTCACCATAGAACGGTGCACCACGGTGAATCCGGCCGATAAACTGGTAACCCCGATAGATGGTGTACCCCATGAGTGCGTAGCGGTATCAGAGATATTTTTGAAAGCGCGTTCAGATTTGGAGAACTGCCCTATTGATAATGCTAAGCATACGTATTTTGTGGACGGTTCCTGTTATCGTACTGATACGGGCAATAAGGCTGGGTTGGCAGTAGTAGAAGCACGACGAAACCCGGTGACGTTTGAGGTAGTGATGAGTGTTCCGCTCCCCCAACCCTGCTCGGCCTAGCTAGCTGAACTACAGGCGTTGACAGCTGCATGTAATTTGGGCCGTAATGAGAGTTGCACTATATATACGGCTCAGCCTATGCTCATGGAGACTGCCATGTGTTTGGACCAATCTGGGCTCAAAGGGGATTCCAGCGGGCAGATGGGTCCGCCGTGACCCACGGGGAAGCGATTTCAGATTTACTATATGCTATGACATTGCCCACAAAATTAGCTGTAGTGAAATGCAGGGCGCATAGGACCGATGACTCCTTTATCACTAAAGGGAACTCACTGGCGGATGAGGCAGCTAAAAAAGCTGCCGTAGGGCCGGGGCAGATGATGGCCCTAACTCAGCCTGGGGAAAGTTCGATGCGGCATCCGCAGGTAGACAATATGGCCCACTTGGTGGAGCTGCAGAACACCGCAGGTGTGGCTGAAGTATCGGCGTGGATAAAACGGGGGGCGAGAAAAGAGGCGGGTACTGGATTGTGGCGCAGCATAGAAGGATTGTGTATAGCCCCAGCCTGTTACCTCCCGCTCTTGATCAAAGAAGCCCATGGCTTGGATCATGCCCATAGGACCGAAACTATCCGAAAAATCCATCAGGAATGGTGGTCCCCATTTCTGGCCAGTATGGTGGACTATGCGTTGAAAAGATGTGAAGTGTGTATCAAGAACAATGTGCGAAAGAACTTCACTGCTCCTTTAGGACATATTCCCCCGCCAACTGGGCCGTTCCAGCATATAATGATGGATTATGTAGACATGGGAGCAGACAACCGGAAAGAAGGGAAGCGCTACATTCTAGTAATAGTAGACCGCTTCAGCAGGTGGGTGGAGGCAGCTGCAACTTCCAAGGAAGATGCGAGGGCCGCGGCTAAATTTTTATGTCGGAGGTCATTCCCCGGTTCGGTATTCCAGATTTTCTGAGTTCGGACAACGTTACCCACTTTGTGAATAACGTCATTGACAATGTGGCATCTGCCTTGGGGATAGATCATAAGCTAGGCTGTGTATATCATCCTCAATCCCAGGGCATGGTAGAACGAGTGAACGGTACCCTAGTTAATAAACTGGCAAAAATATGCGAGAGCTCTCGCCTGAACTGGGTACAGGCCTTACCACTGGCATTGATGAAGATGCGTTCTCAGACCAATCGTATGACGCACTTGACTCCTCATGAAATGCTTACTGGGCGCCCAATGTCTATGGCGTTCACCCGAGGTCCATACACAGGGCCGTCTTTGGCACAATTGGAGGACGAAATGCAGGATTATGTGCGAACCCTCACCAAAATCCATAGACATTTGTATTCACAGGTTCGTGAGGCAGTCCATGGAGAGAACGAGGTACGGGAGGACGTGCGCCTAGTGGCACCGGGGGACCAGGTATACATTCGTGTTTTCAAGAGAAAGAGCCTCCTTGCGGGACGTCGGGAAGGACCGTTCACCATCGTTGCTGCAACCCCCACGGCTGTGAAAGTAGAGGGGAGGAATTACTGGTATCACTTGAACCACTGCAGCAGCACCGAACCAGGTAAGGGACCGCTACTGCAAGACACTACCGACGAACAACCATCGACCTCAAGACTAGTCAGTACAAGGAAGCCCATTGGGGCACTGGTGTTCACTGATAGTGACAGTGATTCGGGTGCATCCCTGAGCCCTGCCTACGGCACTCGAGCCCAGACTAAGCGGCGAGCTGTGGAAAAACTAGATAAACTGTCTCAGTCTGATGCCAGTAGCCTTACCGTTCTCACGCCTCGAGTAGAAGTGACGGGTGTAGTTACCAGCCCACAGGAAGTTGTAACCCCAACCACGGAGGATTTTCTGTCTACGTTTGCCACTCTCTGTCAGGACCTTTACGACCCCGCTTTGCCTCTGATCGAAGCCTCACCCCCCATTTTATGCTGCCTATGGGGAACCTCACGGAATGCCTCACCAACCCCTATTCTGTTGATTTTTTGTGTCCTACTGTGTGCCTCCTTGGGGCCCTTTCTGCTGATTTTGGCCCATCGTGGATGCACAATGCAAGCTCCTCATGCCCGTTTCACCCTGTAACCACCCAAGTGTCGACTTTTGTCCGCGTCCAACCATCTCTGCCCTCGTTCTTTCCCATCTGCCTCTGCTCCTCTGTTGGCGTATATCCTGTGGGAAATGTGTCTGCCCGATGTAATGTCTCCCTGTTCGCTAATGATTTGCAAATTGAGACCCCCTCTGTTTGTGATTCACCCCCATGCACCCCCAACGTGACAATTCCCCTACCTGATCTTAGTGGTGGTACTGTTCCCCTTGCGGATGTTTTCTGGTTTTGCGGGGGCCAACGTGTACGCCAGACTTTGCCTGCGGAATGGCAGGGATGCTGCGCCCCAGTTAGGTTGGACAGTAAGACCCGTGTTTTGTTGGTGGCTGACCGACCGTCATCCGGCCGGTCCCGTTCACGCCGCGACGTGGCCCTATGGACTCAGTATGTCCGTGACGCTGCTGCAGCAAACTATTCTGACTGGGCTGCTGATGAGACCATCCATCTTGATTTTGGGGGTACCCCCGTTGGCGTTCCTGCTCGCTACAGAGCCATGGAGGCCGTTGGCAGTGGTGTAGCATCTATTTTGCTCCCGGCCGTGCAGATCAACCGCAACGTGGCATGGATTAATTCCATGTGGTACAACGAGCAACACTTCATTAACTACTCGCTGAGTGCTCTCGGACTGGTCCATGATCAGCTCCAGGCCACTTCCCCCATGGCTGCTCAGAACCGTTTTGTCCTGGACCAGATGCGGGCCCCGGACAGGTGTCTGTACAATGATTGGTCCCGAGTGCTGTGCTGCAATCCCTTTGCACACTGGTTCTGAGGGAGCTCTCTCCAAGGTCCTGGGCCAACTACAGGCCCTCCAGACGGAGCAAGCGGCTAACTCCGGCTTTGGGTCTAGTCTCCGCCTCCCGCCATGGCTCTCCTGGTTTCTTTCTGGAGATTGGACTGCTGCCCTGACCCGCTTGGGAGCGTCCCTGTTCGTCCTCCTTCTCCTTGTGGCTCTGGTGGCCTGCTGTGTGATCCCCTGCGCATGGCGGATGGTGATGTCCTCAGCTTCCTTTTCTGGCCAGTATGTTGTTAAGGGTGAGGCCTTACCGCCTCAACGGGGGGTGGTGATCGAGACCATGCGACGGGAGACAATGAGCAGCGACAGCAGTGACAGACAGGGGTCAATGAGCAGCGACAGCAGCGACAGACAGGGGTCAATGAGCAGTGACAGCAGCGACACCAACGAGACCGTCTACGAGAACATGAGACGGGACATGAGCCAGGACTGTTGGGAAAGGGGGCGCAAGGACCCGTTTGTACAAGGTAGTGGCAAGGTAATGGGCCTATCCGAGACAAACGGGACCTATTGGTGTTTTCTGTGTGTTCATTTGTGTTGCAGATCTACTGAACCCTGAGGGGTGAGAAGAAGATGTGATGATCCATACCCTGGGTGTAAGTGCTAGCCTAACCTCTCCCCAAAGGGTGGTTCTCTACAGTACGTAAAGTGCTTGAGCTGAAGACAACTGGAATACAGAGGGATACTGCCGATAGAGACTGTTATGTCGAGTGTTATAAAATGCTGTGATATGTGACATGACATGTAATGTGATGTGCAACAAAGTGTGACGCAATCAGGCACAGAAAAGTATAATGGTGCTGCCGAGCACATAGTGCTGGCAGGGTGGGAATTTTTCCTCGTAGGAGGTTTGTTCGCCCACCCCTGACTGCGAAAGACTGGGGTTTGGTTTTTGAGGGGAAGCAAGAATCTGCAGGTCCCGACAAATACAAAACTGTGGGCTGACAGGCCTAGTTGAGAAAGATAGGGACGTGTAGATCCAATCAAGTAGTTAGTTACTGTAGTGGCCACTCATACGTACGGCAGTAGTAGTAGTAATGAATGATTAGGGGAACTCAGTTAATCACACTTATAATCGATGTAGGCAAAAAAAACGTATAATCAAGGTAGTTAGATTCAAAATAAGATATATATATATAGTTGAAAGGAGAAGTAAGTTAAGGGTTAAGAGTTATGGCTAGCTACATCTACACATGTCCGGCGCAAAGTGGATGTAGGGGGGTCCTAAGGCCCATTCTCCAGCTGCCAATCTACTATGAGACCCCGGGGCGCACAACGCTAGCACATCTCCCACCAGGTCTACAAAACCTCCTCAGCTCCTATTTGGATCAGTGTTGCGTAGAAGTGGTTAATGTAAGGGACCCATTTGAGTACGGGGATGGGCGCAGGGATTATAGCTTCGTTAGAGTAATCCTCCGACAGCTAGCGGGGGACGGCCATGGGGTGCGGCAGAACCAGTTCCTCCACAGATACCCGCTTAATTAAGGTAGTGTATGAGGCTTTATAGCCTCAGAGGGGGGAAATGTTGTGGATAAAAAATGTCATAAAATAAACATAAGGGAGACCTAGCATCCAGCAAAGGGGAGAAGAAGAAAAGACGGGCACCTAGACACATAGAAGCGGGATTAGGCGGACATTGACAAATTGGAATTACACTTTAAAGATCTTTAAGAGCAGTAATAGTCAAAAAAGTCAAAAAGAGGTATACGAGCTGAGCTGAGGAGGGCTAATACACACACACACACACACACACACACACACACACACACGCTCGTACAGTCAAGGGCGGGCAAGCAGACACAACATACACACACACTCTCTCTTTCTCATACACACACATGAATAACTTTAATAATATCTTATAGTAATAGAGAAACTCTATAAAAAAACAGAATAGTAGGATATGCAGGACAGTAGAACTGTAATGATATTAAGAAGTTGGAAGTACAGTAAACCGCTTTTCAAGTAGTATAAATATATATAAATAAGAAATATAGTGCAAATATGAAAATAAATTATAAACTAGAAATACAGGAAAATGTAAACTTACTCATGACTCAAATGGTGAGGGTTCTTGGCTCGCAAGGAAGGCCTTAATTTTAAGAAAGAACCATGAGGAGCCATTTATAAGGGTGGCTGAGTCAAGCTGCCCCCCCCCCTCGAGATAACGATAAGACCAAGGTCCCTCTAGGTTGTTTAGTCTTGTCCACGTTCTATCCTCTGGGTAACTGAAAAACGAAGTTTCTGATGCCCTAGGTAACTGAAAATTCTGGTTTCTGATCCTCTGAGTAACTAGAAACTCAGGGTTTTTATTTTCTGGGTTATTAGAAATGCCTGGGTTCTGATTTTATGTGTAAATTAAAACCCCTGGTTTCAATTCTATGTGTAAGTGAAATAGCCCTTTTCTGGAACATAAGAGTAAGGTAAATGAGCTCTTTTTTAACCCTATTGGTAGTGAGATCATAGTCTTCTTGAAACATATGGGTTATTTAGTGTGTAAATACAGTATAAATACTGGAGCTTAAGCTCAGGGTAGGAGGATCACTTTTGAGAATTGTCATCGGTGTGGATCTCGTGTGGTGGAATGGAACAATAAAGCTGGACCCTTGCTTCTTCTCACTCACGGCTGGTGTATTTTTTCTATCTCCAACTGGTCTCAGAGGTAGATGTGAGTATTGGCTTCTAAGTTGAATTTTAAATGTTTTTGGGTAATAGGCTAAATTTGAGCCAACAAGCTCTCGGATGACAGAAGAGTTGTCATTAGATGCCAAGGTGTATGCTCGAGGGAACTGCACCTGAAGGAGTGTCGGGAGTTCTCCTACCCAGGCAAGCCACTGTTCTCTCAAATGTGGCTGTCCAATGGGATCATCCCAACCGAGGTTGTGTTTCTAAAGGTCTTGGATAAAAACCTTGGCCCTGGTAGTGACTGGGATAATGAACCCCAAAGGGTCATATTGACTTGCCAAGGTCCTATATATATTTCTCATGGTAGGCACAGTGGTCTCTGTAGCATGGAAATTATACCTCAGGGTGTCAATGATACAATTCCACTGCAGACCAAGAGTGGGTTCTTGGAGGTCAATGCTGCTCTGTGCCAACCCTCGCTCGCCATTATCAGACTTGGCATCTGTGGGAAGGTGTTGAATCATGATGGTACATTAATTTCCCATTGTCTTATCTCAAAGCCTCCATCAGAGAGCAGCTGGCACAGTCCATCCACTATTGCTTGGGCTTCGGTTTCAGTTGGCATGCTTTGAAGGCAGTTCTCAACATGAAATGAATGTACTATGTCGACTAGGTCAGCCATGTCATCTTTGTGTCCTTGAACATGGTCTTGGAGGGCATAAATAGCACAATATGGGCTGCATGTAGTGCCAAAAAGAAGTACCTGCCATTCATATATATCAGGTTCCACCTCCCTGCGCATGTCCCACCAAAGAAACTGCAACACTGACCTGTCCCCAGGCAGCAAGTGTACCTGGTGGAACATAGCTTTGATGTCCCTGCTAATAGCAACAGTGTGTTTGTGGAATCTCAGGAGCACAGCCAATAAGGAAGGTCCCAAAGTCGACCCAGGAAGCAGTTAATCATTCAAGGTTTGTCCCTGATGTTGAAATGAACAGTTAAAGACCACCCTGTCTTTACCGTTGTGATGCACCATATGGTGTGGGATGTACCAAGACTCTGTATTCTTGTTTGCCTCCTCTGGAGCTATCTTAGCCACATAACCTGCCGTCTCCAACTTCTCAGTGCAGTAGGCTTTATCCCTCTTGGGATCCCATGCCAGCCTGCGTTCAATGCTACATAAACTGGGGAGCACAGTCACTTTATCTGCATGGAGTAAACTCTCCGATGTTCATCTCAGCAATGGTGTAGCGTAATGTTGAACACCGTTCACATTCACCCAGATTGTGGCATCTTGCAGCAGGGTGTAAGCCTCTCGATTATGTTTGGACCTGGTGACCATTTTTTACATTGTAAGGGAGAGTATCAACCTACCAGAGTCTTTCTACATAGTGGATGAGATCATCACAGTTTGGCTCTGTCATGACGTGAAGACACTGTTGATTCCCTCACGAGGGTTGCATTGAACTTATTGGGCCCTGGAGAGACCATCCGAGCTGAGTGCGGACAGCAATGGGTCACCCTGTTGGGCCCTTGCTATTGGGCTGGATTGGTGTCAAGAGGTGGGGATTATCTGACCCGATAAAGAGAAATGGCTTAACTCTGTCCACAGGAGGCAACGGCAGATCCTTCAGATGTTAATAGGCATTCTGAAGGGCAGTCACTGGGTAGTTGTGCTCCACTAGACATGAACCAGTTGCAGTGAATGGGTTGCGTACAGAAAACTTCGTCATGGGCTTGGATACTGAGGACAGATATCGATATTCTGTCAAGTTCAGCGTGACACTGTTGAACTGTCTGTAGGGGAAGCAGTTCAGGGGAACCGGTTAACTTGAGATGCTGCACTACTGTCGGAAGCACTATTGTTCTCTCTGATCCATCATCAAGCACTGCATAAGTTTCCATAGAGTGTTGACCATTGTGAAGAAGTACTTTGACCACTTTCAATGGTTAAGTCTGTCAAGGTAAATCCTGTTGGGTGGCACATTTACCATGAGTACAGCCCTGGAGGTGTCATTGATGGAGTTATGTAGAACTGTGAGATGTAGTTCTTTACAGACCTTTTATGTACGCTTGAGGTTGCAGGCCTCTACTGCATGTGCCTGACCACATCTTCAGTAGCATTTTCCCTCTTTAGTCCAAGTGACTATTTGAGAAGTGGTTAACTTCTTGAATTGGTCACAAGAGTTGAGATAGTGATCCGTATTGTCACAATGGGGACAATATGGTTTTAGCTTTGAGCTAGATTTCAAGTCTGCAGGTTTAGGGGACCTTATGCCACTCTCATTGGCCAGGAAAACTGGTATTGGCCAGTTTTGGAAGAGTGGGTGGTGTAGCCTTACCATAGGACGTGTATGATTAACTCTGGAACAGGGTTGCAGCTCGGCTAGAGATGCGTTTTGCTTGAGACTTAATCCCCAACCAGGCAGCCAGATAGGGAAGTGTATAGTTCTTGTCAGTACCCATCTGGAGAATACCCCTATTAGGCAGTATTCAACAAAATCATCACGACAAACAGAGGGTAGTTTACTTAGCAGACGATCCACATGAGAGCCACACATGAGCTTGTAACCGTTCTGGCCCTCAAGAGTCCTCAGAATGCCCACCAATGATTGAACGGATAATGCAAAGGAGTGAAAGGTGTTAGCATCACCCATCTTGAGTGGTGGAGTGCTCATGAACAAGCTGTCTTGGCTGGCCATATTTGTCTTGAAGTGCCTGCAATGCAATGGAGTAAGGCCCCGGATGGTATATATAGGCTTTAGAATTGATCAGAATCATCACTCCTGGATTCGGCTGTCAACTGCAGTGGTCTAAGTGATGGCTGAGACACCAAAGAGTCATCAGGAATAATCTGTACAGATAGGTAAGTTGGTATGGTTGAGGTCACAGCTGGTAAGCGAGTAGAGGGCCGCTTGGGGAGGATGCTAGATGAGGTGAACTTATGACTGGACTGAAATGTACGAGCTGAGACGGAGGCAAAAGGCGGTCAGGTGAGCCTGGAGGCACAGAAGTCATGCAACCAGTCTTTAAGAAGCATGTAGCATATGAGCTTCGCTACCTCGAGCTCAGTCTCTGCTTGTTGCAATTTACGCTGTCTTTCTAGATGCTTGGATAAGGCCTTCTTTGCTGCAAGAGCTTCCTATTGAACACGCTGAGCTTCTTTAGCTTGTGTCTGTAGCCGCAGGTATTCCACATCAGCCATGGAGTCCTCCTCGACCTGCTGGCAGAGACTATCTAACTGTTTAATCTTCTCCTCCAACATAACAGTCTGGACGCTAGAGAGTTCGTGATAGAGCGCATACTTGTCCTGGAGTGAGAGCTTGCGCCACTACGAGACGTTTTCCTCGAGCTGCTTCTTGGTTGACTGGGACAGTAGGAAGAAGCTGTAGCAGGAGGGTCCTTAGTGGGTCATCCAGTTGAGATCATCCAGGTGAGAAGCCAGATTATTCCTGTGGTGAGGTCTGTCCATTGTCTCTAGTGTGTCACTTACTGTTGGATCCATATTGGTTTGATCTTGCTCTCAATCCAGCTCAAAGGACCATAATATTGTAGCAAAGTCTCACTACAAACAATATTTCAGCTGGTTGAGGCTGCCGAATATGGATCAGATTCCGATTAGAGAATCAGGAGTGGAGAAAAGATTCTTGTTAATGACACATTTATATACAGTCTTAACTATACATCCGAGGTATGCAGCTGTGATATGGTATGGCCTACAGAAGGAAATAAAGATAAACAAACATTAGTTTCTAGGACAGTCTTTCTGACAGTGAGAACATTAGACCTGGACCTTTTCATGTGGGAACAAAAAATCTGGAAAAGAATCCAACTTCATTCTCATCACGTTGCTAACGTTAAGCTGTTTAAACTGCTACTTAACAGGGTGGAATGAAGACACTTGTATGATAAAGAAATATGTCTTTACATATATGCATCTACAAACAATTCAGTAGCTACAGAATAAACACTAATTCAGCTTTATTTAAAAAATAAATTGTTTGATTTATGTAATTGTTGACCTTCACAGTCCTGTGGCATCAACATCTAATTTTAGTTTCCAAATTCTGTTTTTTTTTTTTCAAGATAGTTCCATTACACTGCTGCTTTTAAACCCTACATCTCATACACAGTGCATTTAGTTTGTGTCCCAGGTGCAGTTTGTGTGGTTAGTTACAATGTTTTAGAAAATTTCACAGTAATTTCACTCACATTGCAGTTGCATCAAGTCACATTTTGCGCTGCAGCTTCTCACATGCATACATCTGACCCAAAGACTCTGTGACAAATCATCAGTGTGTAGTGAAAATAAACAATCTTGCTCCTCAGGACATTGATGATGAACCTAAAACTTCTGCTTCAGTCTCCATTAGATTACTATTAGAGAACGTGTCTTACTGAGGAGCAGGTCATGTGACTCTTAGAGAGATGATCTTACCACAGTATCTCCAGTTTACATTGAGGATTCTCCAGTATAGCAGAGAGACTCTTCACTCCTGAGTCTCCTACATTATTAGAGGACAGATCCAGTTCTCTCAGGTGTGAGGGGTTTGATCTCAGAGCTGAAGTCAGAGCAGCACAGCCTTCATCTGAGACATCACAATCGCGAGAGAGAGAGAGAGAGAGAGAGAGAGAGAGAGAGAGAGAGAGAGATAGATAGATAGATAGATAGATAGATAGATAGATATTGATATTGATTGATTTTGGCTGAATCTCAGATGGTTCTCTACTAGACTTATAGTGCACTACACTGGGGGAATAGATGTAAATTTATATAAAATACAGATTTCACAGAATTATGAATTACAACTAAGATAATAATCTCAACAATAAACCATTCATTTAGAGGAGAATTAACATTCATGTGTTCCCAATACCTGTGTAATAGCTCACAGTTTATTGTTAAATGAAATTAGAAAACTGATGGAGAGTAAAAATGTCTACAAAGAAGACGTGATGTGATGAGCCTGTGATGTGAGGTGATGTGATGAGCCTTTTGTGCAGGAAGGATCGCCCAAAATGGCCTGGAAAAGCTCAACAGAGATGTCCTGAAGAAATATTCAAAATGACATCAACAGGTTTTTTATCTTGGTTGACTTGTTATGATGATGATGTTTTTGGCATGTTGGACTGTCTGCCCTCTCTTCACCAATCACAAGATATAATTAAAATCTAAAATCTAGCAAAACATTTTTGCTTCCACTGTTCAGCTGTGAGGCCAGAAATTGAACAGTGGGTGGGCCTGGGTAAACCAGGGTGGGCACAGGTTCAAAAAGAAAATTCGCTCAAAAGAACTTACATGACTACAAACAGTGGCCAATGAGTGGAAAGTCTATCACTCAAGTTTGTTCATTTGTAAGTTGTTTATGTAACACACACACACACACACACACACACACACACACACACACACACACACACACACACACACACACACACACACACACACACACACACTCCAGAAAACCACAAAATGAAACTGGATGCAGAAAATAGGCTTATAAAAATGAGAGATGTTTGTACTGCTGTGTCTTACAGGAGCTTTTCTCATTAAAGACAACTTAATTTTTATTTCAATAAAACACCAGCTACAATGATCCAATGTGAAATTAAATCACACATTTTGGGCAGCTTCCAAATCAATAACGACACAACAAACTGTCACGTATTAGGAAGCTCTGGACTCCACTTCCCATCAGCCACTGCACTGCACTACATGTCACATGACCACCTGCACCTGATTCACGTTTTGGTTAATGAGCACTCATGGGTATATATAGTCCTTGTCTGCACTATTAGGTTGTCTTAGACTCCCGTTGTTCATGTCTCGATGTTTGTTTCTTGCCACAGTGTGTTTAGTCAAGTTTTCATAGGGTCTTTGTTTCATAGTACGTTTGGTTTAATAAATGTCTTTATCTACATCTGCATCTGCGTCTGCATCTGCTTCTGGCTCAACCATCCAAACTGTGACACAAACAAAATAGTGTTGCGCCACTTTTCAACATTTCTATTTCCAGATTAACAGTTTTATTGATTCTCAGACACTTTTCAGAATACAACAATATATCTGTAGAGACTCAACCTTTTTACCCTAGTAGCACCCCCACCCAGCAGATCCCCAACTAGACTATATAATTAAATACAATTAAGATAACTTCCAGCATATAGTGGTGAGCAAAATAATAATAAAAAACATATTATAACACATAACAATTAAACTTTCGACTGTAAATGTGTTTCTCATACATAATTATTATTGACACTTTTTGTTTTTCAACTTTTTAACATTAGTCTACATAGACTATAACAGGAAGTGTGGAAATGTGCAAACTCACCCTATGAAGTGTCGCAGTTACATAACCAGACTGAGACCAAGAGGTTTGTTGTGCTTATTGTAAATATTGTTTCAGAAGAAACCGACAAATCACCCGATTTGTTCTAGTTACGATTTTTTTAATCTATAAGGAGAATCATTATAACTGTCGGATTATTCTTTGGTTGCGGTGATATTTAAAATAAATGTATTCAAGTGATGATTTTAACAGAAGAAATAGTCAGAATGGACCACAGCCCCATCAGATTTTTATTAAATAAATTAATTCACACACAAAACTACAGTAAAAACCTTCAGATTTTGGCTGAAAAAGGATACCAGGCCTACTCTAATTCCTGTGATTAAAGATGATTTGTACAGACACAGCCATCATTTTGTTTTTATCACAGTTAAAATGACTATTTTGGCATTGCCCCATGCACTCCTAAACCAACTGCAGTTCTGTTCTTCAGCTCTCAGATGAGTCCAATCTCCACTCTGACAGCATGCTCCAGTGTTAACACAAATTGTGTACAAGTGTGTGCTAGCATCAAGTAATTTATGTTCGATTGTTTTTTAACAGTGATTTTTAATAGATGCATTTTAATTGAGACTTAATACTTACAGTTGTGCCCATAAATTTGCATAACCCTTGCAGAATCTGCTAAATCTTAATACTGTTACTGTTACTGTCAGTCTCCATCCCAGGGCAGATCATTGCCATTGCGTTGTGTATAGTGAGAAGTGCTTTTCACCTGTGTATGACTTTTTCGCCTGTGAATGACCCTATGCCTGTTCTGACTGTGTTTATGCCCTGCCCCATTACGATTCGTGTGAAACACTTGTGTATATATATATATATATATATATATATATATATATATATATATATATATATATATATATATATATATATATATATATATATATATATATATAATTTTTGTTAATTAACACACTAATAGTCACGTATGTAAATTAGTGTTTTAGACATTTATTATTTTATACAAAATCTGGCATTTGTGAATTGAAATAAAACTACCTTTACAAACAATAAAGTTTTCACTATAATCTGTGGCCAGTTATTAGCCTGCTCCTGTTCAGTGGGTTACATGTATTAGAGCTGCAGAAGTATTGCTGGCTTTAAAAGTAATCAGTCAGGTTTTGTAGAACTTTTCTCTGTTTATCTCTATTGTTAACGCACATGTATCTAATTATAAATACATTTATTTAGTTCTTTATTTATTTACATTTATTTATTTTATGATTCTGGAGATAAATCATTATTACTTAAAAACTAATCTATTAATTTCAATTCAATTCAATTCAATTTTATTTGTATAGCGCTTTTTACAATAGACATTGTCTCAAAGCAGCTTTACAGAAATATCAACATGGTATACAGATATTAAAGGTGCGAATTTATCCCAACTGAGCAAGCCACTGAGTGGCGACGGTGGCAAGGAAAAACTCCCTAAGATGTTTTAAGAGGAAGAAACCTTGAGAGGAACCCGACTCAGAAGGGAACCCATCCTCATCTGGGTAACAACAGATATTGTGAAAGAGTTCATTATGGATTTATATGAAGTCTGTATGGTGTTAAGATGGCTATTAGTTCTGCATGTTGTACAGTTACAGAACATTTCAGGTAAAAAAACAACACTGAATAAGACTGCTGATTTTAGAAAGTTATTGTGACTCTCAGAGACATGATCTTACCTCAGTTTCTCGAATTTACAGTGTGGATTCTCCAGTACAGAACGGAGACTCTTCACTCCTGAGTCTCCTAGTTCATTCCCAGTCAGATCCAGTGTTTTCACAGTCAGATGCAGTTCTCTCAGACTGGAGGTTTCTGAGCTGAGCACTGAGACCAGAGCTGACCAACTTCTCTCTCCAAATGAATCACACTTGATACTGAAGGAAATAAAAGAATACATAATGAAGTAACACTAGTGCAAATTATCAAACAAGTCCTCAAAGCGTTCATTGAACCTTCTCATTTTCAGAAATGCTAAAAGTACAAACTCCAGTTAGACAATATGCTTAAAGTGACACTCCAGCTAAAATCTCAATTCAATTAAATTCAATTTCAATTAAATTTTATTTGTATAGCACTTCAACCAATGGACATTGTCTCAATGCAGCTTTACAGAAACATATAAACACAGTATACAGATTTTGTGTGAATTTCTCCCTATTGAGCAAGCTGGTGGTGACGATGGCAAGGAAAAACTCCATAAAATGATATGAGGAAGAAACCTTGAGAGGAACCAGACTCAGAAGGGAACCTATCCACATCTCGGTAACAACGGATAGTGTGAAAGTAAAAGAAAGTTCATAATGGTTTTTATATGAAGTCTGTTTTGTTGAACTTATCCACTGTTCACTAAAGGAGACTTGAGTGCAAAACTATTTGTAGTAATTGTAGTCTTATGGCCATAGCAGAAACTGTAGTCCCAGTAACCACAGCGAAATTGTCCATGTGAAATTGAGATCCAAAACCTTTTCCATGGTACTTCAAGCGGCAACATCGTCAGCAATCACCAGGCTGCACTGCTTGGGGTCGTCCTCAGTGGTAGAATGTATTCTCCAGTTGGTGAGAGCTCCATCCAGAGGCAGGGCATCAGGATAGATCAAGTGCAAGTTCAAGTTCAAGTGGCTTTATTGTCAGTTCAACCATATACAGCTGGTACAGAACACAGTGAAATGAAGCAACATTCATCTAGGACCATGGTGCTACATAAAACAACACACTAACCTCATGAGATGACAAAGAACTAAATAAGATCTTCAAACACTCTAAATAAATTGAACATGCAGACGTGTGCTAAAAACACAGGACAGTACAATACTACTAAAACAGGACAATGGGCACAGTAATTGACAGTGTAGCGCCGATCAGTACACAGTTTTAGTGTGGAACTGTCTGATATAACAGGTAGTGTAGAAGATAGGTGCCAAGAAGTAACAATATTATTTTAAAAAGTGGGATAAATGTAAACATAACATGTTATGACTGTCAGATATTCAGCAGATTAGCTTATATCAAATATGGACATAGCAGTTATTGTGGTAGCAGCCAGGTAAAGTGTATAACAGTGATAAATTAAATACTATATTTTTTATAATACAGTAGCACCAAAAATGCAACAGAGCCAATGCAGGAATGTGCAAATATTTCAGTGGGATCATGTTCAGTTTAGAGAGAGAGTGTGTGTGTGTGTGTGTGTGTGTGTGTGTGTGTGTGTGTGTGTGTGTGTGTGTATCAGTCCAGTCTCTGAGTATTGAGGAGTCTGATGGCTTGGGGGAAGAAGCTGTTACACAGTCTGGCCGTGAGGGCCCCGATGCTTCGGTAACTTTTTCCAGATGGCAGGAGGGTGAAGAGTGTGTGTGAGAGGTATGTGGGGTCCTCCACAATGCTGGTGGCTTTGCGGATGCAGCATGTAGTGTAAATTTCTGTGATGGAGGGGAGAGAGACCCTGATGAACTTCTGAGCTGTCATCACTATCCTCTGCAGGGCTGTGCAATCCAATGAGGTGGAATTTCCAAGCCAGACAGTGAGGCAGCTGCTCAGGATGCTCTCAATAGTTCCTCTGTAGAATGTTGTGATGATGGGGGGTGGAAGATGGGCTTTCTTCAGGCTTCGCAGAAAGTAGAGATGGCCTTTCTTGGTTATGGAGCTGGAAGCCAACAACCATCTCTTTTGTTTTGTCCACATTCAGAGACAGGTTGTTGGCTCTGCACCAGTCCGTTACCCTCTGCACCTCCTCTCTGTATGCTGACTCATTGTTTTTCCTGATGAAACCCACCACAGTCGTGTCATTGGCGAACTTGATAATGTGATTTCAGCCATGCATTGCTGCACAGTCGTGAGTCAGCAGAATGAACAGTAGTGGACTGAGCACACACCCCTGAGGGGCCGCTGTACTCAGCATGGTGGTGATGGATATATTGCTCCTGATCCGGACTGAATGAGGTCTCCTCGTCAAGAAGTCCAGGATCCAGTTTCAGATGGAGGTGTTCAGGCCCAGTAGGTTCAGCTTTCCAATCAGGCGCTGAGGAAGGATTGTGTTGAATGCTGAACTGAAGTCTATGAACAGCATTCAAACATAGGTGTCCTTCTTGTCCAGGTGGGTGAGGGCCAGATGTAGGGTGGTGGCATCATCTGTTGAGCGGTCAGTGCGATACGTGAACTGCAGTGGGTCCAGTGAGGTGGGCAGCAGGGTCTTGATGTGCCTCATGATGAGCCTCTCGAAGCATTTCATGATGATGGCTGTGAGTGCGACAGGACAGTAGTCATTGAAGCAGGACACTGGAGACTTCTTTGGCACAGGGACAATGGTGGTAGCCTTCCATGGGTTGACTCTCTGTAGAGTTTTCCTAACATCAGCCATGGTTAGACACAGCACCTGGTTGTTGGGAGGAGGGGTGGTCTTCCTCACTGTCATGTCATTCTGCGCATCTGGAAGGGAGGCATTATTGTCACAGGTGGGTGATGTTGTCCTGTAGTTGCTGATTGCCTAATTCCCTGCGACATGCACTGTGTGTTGCAGTAATCCGTGAAGTGACTGTGGATTTTCTGGGCATGTGTGCACTTTGCCTCTCTGATGGCCCGGGACAGTTTGGCCCTTTCTATTCTTAGGGCTGCCTTGTCACCTGCCCTGAAGGCGGAGTCTCGGGTCCTCAGTAGTGCTCGCACCTCTGCAGTCATCCAAGGCTTCCAGTTGGCGCGTGTGGTGATGGTCTTGGAGACGGTGACGTCATCAAAACACTTGCTGATGTAGCTGGTCAATCATGCCATGTATTCCTCGAAGTTGGTGGACTTGCTGTCAGTTGCTCCCTCCCTGAACATGTCCCAGTCAAGGTGCTCAAAACAGTCCTGAAGAGCAGTCTGTATGCTGGGATTAGCATAACAGAGATGTGGTCCAAGTAGCCGAGGTGGGGTGGGGCTCTGCCCTGTACACGCTGGGGATGTTTGTGTAGACAAGATCCAGCATGTTTTCCCCTCTTGTTGCAAAGTCCACAAGTGGATGGAATTTAGGGAGCACTGTTTTGAGATTCACATGGTTGAAATCTCCAGCAATGATAAACAGTCCATCTGTGTGTGTTCTGCAGTTTTCTAATAGCCCTATACAGTTCATAGAGCACCTCCTTAGGATTAGCAATGGGGGGAATGTATACTCCGATTATCAGAACAGTGGTGAACAGTCACAAACTTCTCCAGTGATGAGCAGTAACTAGAAACTAGCACTGAGTTCTTGCACCATTTCGTGTTGATGTAAACACACAAGCCACCACCGCGAGCCTTACCACACAGAGCTGCATTTCTGTCAGCACAAAACGAGGTGAGCCCATCTAACTGAATGGCCGCATCCAGAACTCAGTTGCCGAGCCATGTCTCCATGAAAACAAAGATGCAGCAGTTTCCAAACTCATGCCGCGTTGCCTGCTGGAGTCTGATGTAATCCAGTTCATTGTCCAGGGAGCAGAAATTGCAGAGCAGGATGGACGAGAAAGCCGGCTAGCTAGGGTTTGCTTTTAGCCTAGCCTGGACCCCCGCCCTATTCCCACACTTCCGTTTCCTCACACACCACTTTCGACGTCCCCTCCCCTGGCCACTGACATCAGGAGACGCCTAGGACTGGAGGCCTGGTCTCCACAGCAAGTGGAGATCGCATCACTTTTCCAGCAGATCATCATGCAGGTTGTTGCATGATTTCTGTATTTTAGCAGTGTCTGGCGATGGAATACATGAACACCGATTTCTCTGATGTCCGTGTGCTGTAAAAAAACGGGCTACAAGACAAAAATAGTACCACTTTGGATCTGGAAAGGCCGCTGCATGCTACTGCTGTGTTGCCATCTTGGATTACCCCTTCTTATCCTGCCATCTGGACATCTGATTAAATTATGAGTTTAATCAGTAATTAGAAAGTAATTAGAGCAGAGAGGTCAGGATCTAAAATTTAACCATCAATACATTTGTTGTAAATATCCCTAGGGCTGTTTCTTCCTATAAGTTGTATAATAAGTAGCTTATGGCCCTCATACCACCAGGGGGCCCCATGAGATTTAAACTACATATAAAATAAGAAGCACACTTTACTATTATTTAGCAAAAGATTTATGTTATTAGACAGTCACAGGGGCTTTATTGCAGTAACAGAAACTGAAATTTATGTAATTAATTAGGTAACTAGTGTAACTAATGTCACAAGATCATGAAGAAACGATGATCATGAAGCTGTCTGGAGTGTAAAAATGCAAAAAAGAAAAAAGTAGAAGAGGTGAAACAGACCCTAAACACCTGTAAAAAATTAACATTAATTAGTTTTAGTCAATTTGTGCACATTCTTACTTCTGACTTACTGTATTTCTTACTTAATGTAATTAAAATGGATAAAGTTAATAGGCAACTACAGATAACTAGCTAGTATCTAGAGTAGGTTGCCAACCGTCCCGTATGAAATGGGATTGTCTCGTATTGAATACAGGATGTGATTTGTCTATTCTCGTACACATCGTTTCATACATACACTTCACAGTGGTGAGAAAAACATAATGATGAATAAAATGAAACCAATTTCACAAGAAATAGCAGGCAGAGAATGTACATGTGCTATGTGAGCTTGCATGTTAACATCATAGTTGCCAGGGTTACAGAAACGCTTAAAAAATTACTTCCAACACAAATTCACAGTGAAACACAAGAGTCTGTGGTGGTACAGGTGTGAAACAGGATACAGTCCTGTCGCTGACAATGAATAGAACTCAAACTGTACAGTTTATTGTGGAGCAGGCGGCAGGTGATAATCACGTCTGAGCATCTAAAAAGCAGAGTGAAATCGCTCAGTTACTTTTGATATATAAACAACCTGTGAACCGCACCGTCAGCCTTATTATCTTCAGAAAGATGGCATGTCAGTCGTTTGTGTAACTCTCGCAAAAAAACCTCTCCATTTCCTCTCTATCTTTTCCAAAAAAAAAAACTCTTTTCTTTTCTGTCCCTTTAAAAAAAGGGAGAAGAGTATGACTGAGAGAATTCAGAAAGTGTGTTATGCCTTGCTCCCGTTTCATCACGGGGAGGATGGACACACTTTCTGTGTGAAATGTCTAGGATGGAGCATGCCACGGAAGCCCTCGAGAGATCTGAGTGTGCGCATTGTGAATGCCTTACAATTAGGCAGCTCCGCTTGCGACTCATGGGTTTCAGAGCCTCTCGGAGGGCTGTCCACTGCCGAGGCAGCCAGCTGTCTCAGCTCCAGGGGATTTAGTATGGATCTGGTAGAGGAGCCGGAGACAAGCGCTGCTCGATCTCTTGCTCTGTCTTCCTCTTGATTTTGGAGCTTGCATAGCAAATCCTCCTTCTGCTATGGAAAGCCAAAAAAAAGAGAGAAAAAAAACACACACAAACAAACACACACACACACACATACACACACAAAAATAATAAAATAAAATTAAAAAACTATTCCTTTCAGATGGGTTTGCTAAAAACTGAGAGCAGCATATAAAAAGCTTCTTGAAGTGATTACTAAGGCTGGATGAGCTTTTTTCTGTCATGATCTCCCCTGCAGATGGCGCTCCGGAGCGCGATGTACACGGAGAGCCAGAGGGCGTGCGCATGCACGAACCAGAGCAAGCACATGCTCGCGGATTAAGTAGGAACTATGGAGACATTGTTTACAATGGACATGCGCGGTTGTTTTGGTTACTGTTCTGTCTCCTCCTTGTTTAGTCATTGGTTGGTTTTCGAGGGTGTGTATTAATTGTTTCAGCTGTTTACGTTCAGGTTTGATTATGTGTTTTACTTAAGCTCCTCGTGTTGCTGCGCACTTTGAGCAGTATTAAATGTGTTAACGGGTAAAGCGGTAACGGACTGTATAGATGTCAATACGCTAAAGGTTCAATGTCCTGTTCTTGTTTCATGCTACGATTCCAGTTTAATGTTTTGGCCTTGTTTCATGTTTGACCTTTGTTCGAGAATTAAATGTATAGATGCCGAGTATATGTGAGCTACCTGGATGCTAGCGGTCGTGCTTTCATGCCATGTGTTTTAGGCCCACTGCTCTTTACTTTATATATGCTACCCCTAGGTCAAATTATTCGTAAACATGGAATTAGCTTCCACTGTTATGATGATGATACACAGTTGTATGTTTCAGCGAAGCCAGAGGACAGACAGAAGCTTAGTAAAGTTGAGGATTTTGTAAAGGACATTAGACATTGGATGTTAATTAACTTCCTTCTACTTAATTCTGATAAAACAGAAATACTTTTATTAGGCCCACGTGTAGCTAGAAGTATTCTTTCTGATCACATGGTTACTCTGGATGGTCTTTCTGTTTCATCATGTACAGCAGTTAAAGACCTTGGAGTGATTATTGACTCCAGCCTATCATTTGATGCTCATGTAGATAATATTACTAGGATAGCCTTATTTCATCTCAGAAATATTTCTAAAATAAGAAACATATTGTCACTACATGATGCGGAAATACTAGTTCATGCATTTGTCACCTCTAGATTAGATTACTGTAATGCCATACTGTCTGGATGTTCCAGTAGGAATATAAATAAGCTCCAGTTAGTCCAGAATGCAGCTGCTAGAGTCCTAACTAGAAGATACGACCATATCACACCGATATTATCAATACTGCATTGGCTCCCAGTAAAATCTCGCATTAATTATAAAATACTTTTATTAACCTATAAAGCACTAAATGGTCTCGCGCCACAATATCTAAGCGACCTTTTGGTTTTATATGATCCGCCACGCCTACTTAGATCAAAAGATGCAGGCTATTTGACGGTACCTCGAATAGTGAAGGCTACAGCAGGGGGAAGAGCTTTCTCTTATAGAGCCCCACAGTTATGGAACAGTCTTCCTATTAGTGTTCGGGACTCAGACACAGTCTCAGTGTTTAAGTCTAAGCTTAAAACGTATTTGTTTACTCAAGCCTACCCTGACTAGATTCTGTTCTACTACTTTGCAGTCATAATTATCTTTTTTCTCCCTCTCTCCTTTCGCCGAGCCCCACACGAATTTATGGAGATACTAGTGATCCAGATCCTTTCTGCCTCTGGATGGAGCTCAAATCTTCTTTAATTCCAGACTGCTGGGACTACGGCTGCTCCTAACGCCATACAGACTTCATATAAATCCATAATGAACTTTTTCACACTAACTGTTGTTACCCAGTTGAGGATGGGTTCCCTTCTGAGTCGGGTTCCTCTCAAGGTTTCTTCCTCTTAAAACATCTTAGGGAGTTTTTCCTTGCCACCGTCGCGACTCAGTGGCTTGCTCAGTTGGGATAAATTCGCACCTTTAATATCTGTATACCATGTTGATATTTCTGTAAAGCTGCTTTGAGACAATGTCTATTGTAAAAAGTGCTATACAAATAAAATTGAATTGAATTGAATTGAATTGAATGTGTTTGTTTGTTCCCTGTTTGAACCTAGTCTCATGTTTAGTGCCTCGATTATAGCTTTTCCAGTTTAGTCCGGGATCCCTGTTTGTTAAGTTCTGGTTGTAAATAAAGACATTCATCTGCAATTGCTTCCGCATTGAGTCTCAAATCATAACATTTTCTCCCCAGAGAAAATAAATCCCTTAAACTGCAGAAAACTCCCCTTTTTTTTCCAGAATGGCAAATTGTAAATGGCCTGCACTTATATAGCGCTGTTATCCAAAACGCTTTACAGTGTGTCTCATTCACCCATTCACTCACACACCAATGGTAGCAGAGCTGCCATGCAAGGCAGTAACTTGCCATTGGGAGCAATTTGGGGTATTCAGTGTCTTGCCCAAGGACACTTTAGTATGTGGCGTCATGTGGGCTGGGAATCAAACCACCAAAGTTAAGATTAGTGGACAAGCCGCAGTGCAGGACAAAATATCACACTTCTGGAGGAAAACCATGCATAAGTCATATTTATAACCCCGCAATGTCGGATTATTCGGCCATCGTGGAGAATGAACGGCATGGCTATTTAGCTATGCTGAAGGTGGAGGAGGCGCTTGCGAGCTACCTCTCTCCATTGACCACAGGTAATTGGGGGGGCCTGCTTTGCCATCAAAGCCATGTAGCCACCCACAAGTTCGTGTGAGAGCTCGTCAAGACTGTCTACGTCTTCTGATAGTAGCACCTTAATGGCCAGCTTGAATACGATTCTCAGAGACTATATTCCTGCTAGATGGCACTCCTTTGGAGATTCCCATCCGCAGTAATCTACTGTCTCATGCCGGAGGGCTGATTTATCACCCTCGGCTGGAACTACGAAACTGTGGGTCTGGCCCCTGAGGGGCACCAGCTCATAGATTCTGGTCTCACAACTGAGGTTTTAGAGAACAGGTAGAATGCTACAGACCCAGCAAACTGCACAATAGCTACAGTGCTGGAGTTCTTACAAGGACGTTTCTCTGCAGGGTTGGCTCCTCCTACAATCAGGGTCTACATGGCAGCCATTTTGGCCAGCCACACCCCTATTGATGGAGTCTCTGTGGGGCAACATCCTCTACCTTCGAGGTTTATGTATGGTTTCAAGTGGCTGAGGCACATCTTCAGACCACGCATACATTCCTGGGACCTTTGTGTGGTCCTGGAGGGTCTGTCAGGTGCCACATTTGAGCCCTTAGAGTCAGCCTCTGAGAAGCTTATGACACTAAAGGTAGCTCTTCTGCTGGCCCTGACATCTCTCAAGCGAGTAGGAGATCCACAAGCTCTCTGTTGCCCCTTCCTGCCTTGACTTAACCCTGGATTAGCCAAGGCCTTCCTGTATCCTAGGCTGGATTATATTCCTAAAGGGCCTACATCTGCTGCCTAGCCAGTGGTGTTGCAGGCTTTCTGCCCTCCTCCATTCCTCATACTGGAACAACAGAAATTGCACCGATTGTGTCCAGTAAGGGCTCTCTGTACTTACGTCCACTGCTCCGGCCACTGGCATAAGTGAGAGCAGCTACTGGTCGGCTTTGGCAGTGACAGTAAAGGTGATGCTGTGTTGAAGCAGCGCTTCTCTAATTGGATAGTGGAAGTAATCTCTATGGCTTATGAAGTGCAAGGTCTCGCTATACCTCTGGGCATAAGGGCTAATTCCACTAGGGGGGTTGCCTCCTTGAAGTCTTTGTCCAAAAGGCTATCCTTACAGTGTGTGCTATGGCGGGGTGGTCTATGCCGCACACATTCATTCGATTTTACAGCTTGGATATACATTCCAGCCTGGGCTTGAGTGTCTTGTACCCTTGACCCTCGGGCTTGGAATCTTTTTGAACAGGCCGTACCCTCAGTATGACGGAGTGGGTATTTTCTTTCCCACAACGTTCAGCTAACGCAATGTGGAGTTCCCTTTGAAAGTGAATGTCTAGGTTACGCATGTAACCCTGTTCCCTGAGAAGGGAATGAGATGTTGCGTAGCTTTGTCATACTGTGGCATGCCTGTGAATTGAGTTAGATAAGATAATAGAGGCTGATGGCACGGTTCACAGGTGTCATTTATACGTCACACAATGTGCTTAATTGCCACATCAAATGATCATGGCAGGCCTATAAATAGGCATGGTGTTACATAAGCTTCAGATATTGGTCACGCGTGAGGGCACTTTGTTCAGCTACTGCAACGTCTCGTTCCCTTCTCAGGGAACAGGGTTACATGCATAACCCAGACGTTATGTTCTGCTCCTTTTAGATATGTGATTAAATGATGAGGATTTTCCTGAATATCATTAACTGAAAAAATAACTAAAAGAATTAGGTTCTTAGGCTAAATATTATTGAAAATATTTTTGAAGTGTGTAATATAAGTGTAACTAACATTTGGATATGTTAATAAAGTGTAATCAATATGTATAAGCAACATTTAGAATTATTACTTAAGCATAATCTAATAAACAATATTAGTTAACAAGTAAAATCTATATGTGTAATCAATATTTAGAAGCAGTGTGTATTGAGTTAGATGAATTCTGTCTTACTGTACAATAATTGTTTTTCGGTATCAGCCTGCACCTTTCTGCACAGCAATATTGTAATAATAATAATAATAATAATAATAATAATAATTGGCATAAGATATTTGCTGAAAACTGCTTTTGTAAGTAAATAACCTTGAGGCTGGATACCAATTAATGAGTTAGGATAGGGCCTCAGAAAAGGAGGTAGATATCAGCTAGGACAGCAGATAGAAATAGACAGAAGCTCATTGACACATAAGAAGAGAGTGTTGGTCAGAGAGAAACAAAAAACAAACTGTCTGAGTGAAACCTTTTTTCTTTTTCTTTTTTTAAAAAAAGAGGCTTTGTCCTCATAAAACCGTTTCAAGAAAAACAAACAACTACGCATGCTCCACAAATTTAAGATAACATATAGACAAAGAAGATTGGTCTTTTTTTTTATGAGAAAAGGTAAAACCACGCCTAAGATGAGTACGCTGTGGAGAAAGGTATAAAACGGGCTGTGGGTGTTTGCATAATTCAGTCTGTCTCACTTTATTGTTTCAATAAAGTTTAATTACATTTTGACATCTATAAACTTTGTCTCTGAAGTTTTTTGACGTAGGATGGAAAGATTGTTTGCCACGACACTAGAAACTGGGGCACTCTCGATGCTGAGTTAGTAATCAGGTGAAGGTGATCTGGGAAGTGGATCATGTGACTGATCATGTGGTGGAGTTTGTACTCCGTTGTGCTGCTGGGAAATGGAGTTCAATGCAGGTGACACGAGAATATTTTGGGGAGCTGTCAGTGTTAGAACCAACTAAAAGTAATGCAGGTACATTTTAACGCTAAATTCAGCTTGACTATATTTCACCCGGTCATGTATAAATTAGGTTATCTAAGGTTTACTTAAAAAAAAAAAATCAAAGAAGCAGAAACTTTAGTGTTAAAATGCATTGTAAATTATTATTGTATTTAATTTATATTAATTTATTTTTGTTATTTATTTAATTTCTTGAATTGAAAGTTATTTTTCTTTACCTATTTATTTGTTTGTTTATTCATTCATTCATTCTAATTTACTTATTTAGAGAGTTTATTCCTTGTTTATTTAGCTCTTGTTCAATAATTTTTATTTTATTATTTACTAAAGTGTTTAGCAAACCTCATCCAAAATAATGAAGTATTCATTCATTCTTGCATATGAAATAATATGATTGACATAGGTGGGAGCCTCTGACAAAGTTTTCACTTAGGACCACTAAATGTTCAAACATGGCCCTGAACATCCCTACTCGTGTCTTACAGCAATGATGCAGTGTTGTCGACATCAGTGAGATTGCCTGGTTTGAATACTGGAGTAACCCTCTCCTGATTATATATCTTAGAGGTGGATGCACAATTTGGAAAAAAAAACTACAATTATGGTGGATTTTTGGGTGGAATGGGGTGTGTGTGTGTGTGTGTGTGTGTGTGTATGTGTAGACACACTGGGCGTGCCAAACTTTTTTCCCTCTCAAATACACTGCAGTTTATGGTGATAAAACGAAAGACATGGCTGCAAATACAAGTTCTCTTGTCGAAAGTCCACAGCTTGTTGACAAAGCAGATGTACAAAGCGAAATATGGCATTATTTTGTTGTCATGGCCAACAGTCAAGGTAAGCTCACAGACACCACAAAGCGCATCTGTAAAAGATGTTTTAAACCTACACAGACCAAGGGAACGAACACGTTCAACTTAGCAAAGCATCTCGACGACACACTTCCTGATCAGTTCAAAGAATTTAAAAAGCAACAGGTTAGCGAATGTGACTGATAACATAATTAGCCTACATTATGCTCATGCCCTTACCTCAAACGAGTGTGATTTATTTTGTGACAAGCAAACTTTTTTCACCATTGGAGTTTGACAAGGCAGAGTGAACAGATGTAGAGTGAACAGACTTCCACCAAGTGGTGTACTGAGTCTTATATTATACACTGTTTAATGTGATATCTGGTTGCAAATATACAGTTAATTATATATATATATATATATATATATATATATATATATATATATATATATATATATATATATATATATATATATATATATATATATATATATATATTTTTTCTACCCTGCTTATGAAGAGATAATATCAAGGCCAGATTATCCATATATGGGATTGGGTGAGTGCCTTGGGTCACCAGTCAATAGGGAGCACCAAATGATTAAGATAACAACTAGGCCTTTAAAATATTTGTCATATGGATGTGATTCTCATATCAGAGCTACTTGTTTATAATCTGACCAAAAGTAACTATAGAATTTTATTTAGAAATCAGACTGACTTTAGGTAAAACCTTACCCATGGGTGGCTGTTACTCAGGTGGTAGGGTGGGTTATCCACTAATTGTACGGTTGGTGGTTCGATTACTGGCCTACATGTCTCCACTTGCTGAACCCCAAGTTGCACCCGATGGCAGGCTATAGCTTTGCATAGCAGCTCTGCAGCCATTGGTGTGTGAGTGTGTGTCTGAATGGGTGAATGAGAAACAGTGTAAAGTGCTTTGTAGAACCACTAAGGTTAAGAAAAAAAGCACTATAAAAGTGCAGACCATTTACCATGTCATATTATGGATTAGCATTAAAAGACAGGGAGTCCTATTCAGCTAAACTAACAAATTTCAATCAGACATAGGTGTCGTTTATGTGATGTAGATTACGTTTTGTTTTATCTTTAAAACATCAGTGACATTGTTACACTGAAAGCCAATGTGCTGCCCAGCCAGAAGCTATAAACTCTTTTGTAAGCTGAACAAAGATAGATAGCTAAATGTCCATTAAATCCAACCCCTCAGTAAGAACATGACTGATGTAAAGTTACATAGGATTGTTAAATCCTGATGTTTATAGGATCATAGGATTGTTGTCGGTCCTGATGTTTATACTGTACACACACACATACACAGTGAAACAACAATAACTGTTTGTTTTCTGATGTGCATTTATTACTGTACATATAATCACACATGTATGCACTGATTTTTGGCCTATTGGCGCCATTAATTCCTGAATGTTTCAATTCATTTAGATTTTACGTGCGTCTTAAATACAGACATCGTCACAAAGCAGCTTTACAGAAATCCAGATATAGATTTAGATCCCTAATGAGCTAAGAAAACCTCTCTGAGACAACGCGAACCCTTGAGAGGAAGCAGACACAAAAGGAACTGCATACACCGGATAGTGGGATTATAAATGATTACTCTTCCACAACTGTGTACTGTAAAGTCAAACATTACTAAGTGTGTGGAAAGGATGCTCAGTATGAGCAACTTTTCACCCACAGAACCCAAACGAATTAAATTTATAGATGATACATTTTGTATTGTTTTAAAGAAAGCACCACCCTCAAACACATTAAATATACTCACCGGCCACTTTAATAGGAACACCTATACCGAGACTCATTCGTGCAGTAATCTAATCTAGATAGATTTAAGGGCAGCTGTGGCTCAGGTGTTAGAGCGGGTTGTCCACTAATTGTCGGGTTGGCGGTTCGATTCCCGGCCCACATGACTCCATATGCCGAAGTGTCCTTGGGCAAGACAGTGAACCCTAAGTTGCTCCCGATGGCAAGTTAGCGCCTTGCATGTCAGCTCTGCTACCATTGGTGTGTGAGTGTGTGTGAATGAGACACAGTGTAAAGCGCTTTGTAGAACCACTAAGATTAAAAAAGCACTATATAAGTGCAGACCATTTATCACTTAAAACAATATAAATTAGACAAGTTAGTTAACTAGCAAGCTAAACCTGTTAAATTCTAATTCCCTCTGTAAAGAGGGAGTAACTCAAACCAGATATGGGATAAATTCATACCTTTAATATCTGTATACCGTGTTGATATTTCTGTAAAGCTGCTTTGAGACAATGTCTATTGTAAAAAGCGCTATACAAATAAAATTGAATTGAATTGAATTGAATAGATATATTCCTCCAAACTGCCTGTAAACACAACCACCTTCTGTTGCCCTGGTAACGTGTCCAGAGCGCTGCTGAAATTCCACTTGCCTCCCGAGTCTTCCTCCAAACACATACACACCGGCTTCTACAACTACCAGTCCCTCAAGGAATTTTGCGATTGTAGAAATGAACATAAAATCAACAAAACTCCGCAATATTTGGAGGAGCTTCAGATTTTTCAAAATTACCACAGATTTTCTACAGATTTGGGCCAAGTCGCGTCATGTGACATCATCACGATGCTTATTCAGCCAAAGCCCTCTTCGATTCACATGCATCAAACATGAGTACAGCTGAAAGGGCTCATTTACCAACAAACATCACTGTGAAAGACCGTGCAAAACTATTTCGTACTATTGCAATCACACCAATTCAACTGCAATTTTTGCCATAAATAAAGTACTGCAAACTGCATCGCACATTTTCTAAATTCTTGTTTTATGCTGGAATTTCCCTTTAAATGCTGAACAAGTAATTCACAATCAGAGATGTTTTGAGATATTTGTTCTTTGTCCTTTTATAAGCATTTTAGATCAGTTACTTCAGATCCAGAGTCATGTAGCGTTAGATGCATCTAAGATATTTACAGCTAATATATTTATTTTTTCTGTAATTAGCCAGCTAGCTACTGAAATGAAAGCCAGACCAGTAGTGAAGTTGTTTCATTTAGCTAGTTAGTTAGTTGGCTAACAGTGTGTGTTTTGTGTGTGTGCGTCTATTTTGTGTGTGTGTGTGTGTGTGTGTGTGTGTGTGTGTGTGTGTGTGTGTGTGTGTGTGTGTGATATTATTATGATATCATGAAAATACAAATAAAAATGTTGCCTCTAACAGAGGTTACCTCTAAAAGAGAGTGTTAGGCTTCTCAAAGTCAGTTCTATATGAAAAGTAATTCCACCTCACACAAAAACTTAACTAAGTCATTATTAACAGGAAATTTATTATGAAGTAATATTAATGTTTTTTTTGTTTTTTGTTTTTTTGGGGGAATAAAGATTTTGCATTACAGCAATAAACCTGGTTCTATATGCCACGTCTCTGTGTAATTGAAATTTAAATATAACACAAATATTATGATTGTAAAATAAAAGATTTTAGATGGGAGTGTGACAATGACATGGTTTATGTATCAGGTTCCCTTTCATCAGCTGCTGAAAAGCCAGTTGTCCCAGTTTAAGAAGCATTTCATCACTCTCCTGCTTCTTTGAGTACTTTTCTCTTATGATGTTCATCTGAATGATGAGGAAGTGTGTGTACATTTGAGTCAGAGTCTTGGGGAAATCTCCACTCTTTGCTTCACCCAACATTCTCTCTAGAACAGTGGCTGAAATCCAGCAGAAGACTGGGATGTGGCACATGATGTAGAGGCTTCTTAATGACTTCAGGTGTGTGATGATGTTATTGGCCAGGCTCTGATCACTGATTCTCTTCCTGAAGTACTCCTCCTTCTGTGGGTCATTGAACCCTGTACCTCTGTGACTCGATGGACACATTCAGAGGGGATTTGATCAGCTGCTGCTGGTCAAGAGGTGATCCAGATGAGAGCAGAGTTTATCATCAGTGCGTGCACTGATGCTGATTCAGTTACATCACACACTCTCACTGTGTTCTGGAAATCTAGAGGAAAATGACACCCGTCCAATCTGTCGAAAATGAACAGGACCTTTTCTAACCTGGACATTTCTGTTTCTTTTGTTTCATTAAAACAGAAATGAAGGAGCTCCATCAGACTCAGTTTCTGGTCCTTCATCAGATTCAGCTCTCTGAAAGGAAGTGGAAATATGAGGTGGATGTCCTGATTTGCTTTCCCTTCAGCCCAGTCCAGAATGAACTTCTGCACAGAGACTGTTTTTCCAATGCCAGCAACCCCCTTTGTCAGCACAGTTCTGATGGGTTCATCTTGTTCAGATAAGGGCTTAAATATGTCATTGCATTTGATTGGTGTGTCCTCTGTCGTTATTCTCCTGGATGCTGCCTCAATCTGTCTCATCTCATGTTCATTATTGACTTCTCCACTGTCTCCCTCTGTGATGTAGAGCTCTGTGTAGATCTCATTCAGGATTGTTTGGTTTCCCAGGTTTATTATCACTCCATTCAGACACTGAAACTTCTTCATCAGATTTAATTTGAACTTTTTCTGGAATTCATTTACAGCAAGAAATTCTGGGTCGTGCCTGTGAGAGGGTGAAGTAGGAACATGTGGTGAGACATGCGGTCCAATTATTAGACTTTAAGATCACATTTTTCTGACTGGTTACCACAGATGGCGCTTTATGATGTTCTCACTATGTGTTTGTTTTATTCTGTCGTATGTTTTCTGTAAGTTAATCACTCTGTAGCTAATAACAGCAGAGAGGGTTATAATACCAGTGTGTCAGTGTCACAGTCATGTTGTTGGTTTGTTCTTACCCTGTATCTGTGATGATGATATTTTCTATTCTGTCTCCTGCCTTTTGTAGAACACTATGAACAAAAATTGTAAATGATAAAGACACTACAGTCTAAATTTAAGCCTTAATTTTTCTTCAATCATTAACTATAAGGTTTTGAACCTGGTTAATAAGAGATTTGCATCATTGATATAACAAATGACCTACTTGATTATAATCTGACTGAAGTGTATATCAAGAGGTTTATTTATGAATCAGATTATTATTATTATTATTATTATTACTGATTATCACTAAAACATAGGGACAGTTTCAAATGGGGAAATTCTAGAAGATTCTTATGGCTTGGTGTTCTGTCAGTGACTAAATGGTACTATGTGCTGGTCTAGCCTGCAGTGACTGAACATATATATATATATATATATATATATATATATATATATATATATATATATATATATATATATATATATATATATATAACTCATAGAACGCCTGAGCATTTATACAACATAGAAATAAATGTATGTATACCAGTTTCATGATGCTTACTATTTCTCTATGGGCGTGTTACATTTTGTTTTATGATTAAAACATCAGGAATGCTGTTACACTGAAAGCTGAGGTGCTGTGCAGCCATATGATCTGAATTCTTTTGTAAGCTGAACAAAGTTAGATAGCTAAATGTCCATTAAATGCAACTCCGCTATGGAAAGCCAAAAGATAAAAAACACACACACACACACACACACACACACACACACACACTCTACAAATAATAGTAATAATTCCTCTGTGACTCCGAGGAGCCAGAAGGATGTGCTAAAAACTGAGAGCAGCATATAAAGAGCTGCTTGAAGTGATTACTAAGGCTGGATGAGCTTTTTTCTCCCCAGTGAAAGTAAATCCCTCAAACCGCAGAAAACTCAACTTTCTTCCAGAAGTGCATGACAAAATATCAGGCTTCTGGAGGAAAACCATGCATAAGCCATATTTATAACCCCACAATGTTGGATTATTCGGTCATTGTGGGGAATGAACGGCCTGGCTATTTAGCTATGCTGAAGGTGGAGGAGGCGCTTGCAAGCTACCTCTGTCCATTGATGGCAAGTAATTAGGGGGGCTTGCTTTGCCATCCAAACCACCGTGTAAGGCAGGGGTGTCCAATCTTATCCAGAAAAGGCCAGTGTGGGTGAAAGTTTTCATTCCAACCAAACAGAAGCCACACCTGAGTCTATTGAAAGCCAAAATCAACTGATTAAACAGGTGGAATCAGGTGTGGCTCCTGCTTGGTTGGTATGTAAACCTGCACCCACACCGGCCCTTTCCGGATAAGATTGGACACCCCTGGTGTAAGGTTACCGTGGCATTGGTGGGCAAGCCTATGTAGTAGTAGTCTTGCTTGTGGGTCACTGCAGACAATAACAGTGTTGCAGGCCTACCAAGCAGACTTGCTGAGTGAGCTCGACATATGGCGGCATTCAAAAAAGCCAGTTCCTTCCCTGTTGTTTCGAGCTCACCCGAGCATCCACAAGTGGAGCCCGGGCAAGCACTAGTGTGAGGGAGACCCAGAAGGCGAGTATGGCAGCCTCCCAACCCCCGCAGACAGCCAGGGGAACCGGGTGCCCACAGTCGCGGTCTGCTACTAGGCCTGATCCGAGAACGGTCATAAAGGCCAAGCAGGCAAAGAAAAGCAGTCCTGAGGGACTGTGCAAGGATGTACCAGGGGACATGAGGTTGTTAGGGCAAGTAGCCCCCGGTGCAACTGTAGGGCCTCCCCTAGCCAAGGCAAGTTTTCAATGTTCTCTGGTCAGCGAGCTGTCACAGGGCAACGGAAATCTGATGATTTCCCTCCAATAGAATGTGGAATAGTTAATGTCACTAAAAGAACATTGGGCAGCGTGGAAACTACTGCCAAATGTGTCTCCATGGGTTCTGTCTACCATAGAAAAGGGTTACCGGGTCCAGTTTATAGCTCGACCCCCCCTAGTTCAGAGCTGTGCTCACCAGAGTAGTCAGCACAGACCAGAGCCCGACGTTAGTGCAGGAAGTAAGTTCCCTTTTAGACAAAGGGTCCATAGAACATGTACTCCGTTCCCTAAGGGAGGGAGGTTTTTACAGCCGTTATTTCCTGGTCCGCAAAAAAGTTGGGAGTATGAGGCCAATTTTAGATCTGCATCATCTGAACCGTACTCTTCGGAGATACAGTGTCACGATGCTGACGCTCAAACTTATTGTGCCACAGATTCAGTTCAAGGATTGGTTTCTGATGATAGATCTGAAAGATGCATATTTCCACATAGGAATATCGCCCAGCCACAGGAAGTTCCTGAGGTTTGTGTTTGGAGACAACACATACCAATTTCGGGTTCTTCCCTGCGGGCTAGCTTTATCCCCTCGCACCTTCACAAAGTGCACGGATGCGGATCTGGCTCCCTTGCGACTCCAGGGCATCCGGGTACTAAACTACCTGGACGACTAGTTAATTCTAGAATGATCCAGGGAACAGGCGTTTCAACATCGAGATATTGTTCTCGCCCACAGTAGGAGCTTGGAGCTCAGGTTGAATCTGAAGAAAAGTATGCTTTCACCACTGCAGAGGACAATTTTTCTAGGGGTTATATGGGATTCTACTATGATGAGGGCATTTCTATCCTCAACATGCGTAGGATCGATCCTATCAACTTTGAGCAAGATAAAGCTAGGTCTGGGCATCCCCCCCAGTCTCTACGAGAGACTGTTGGGCCTTATGGCAGCAGCAGCCAACGTCATACCGTTGGGGCTATTCCACATGAGACCGTTTCAGTGGTGGCTGAAAAGTCGGGGGTTTCATCCAAGTGCTCTGAATATTTGGAGGTGCCCGCAGTTTCTAGCCTCGGGTCACACTCTAGGGGCATCTCCTTACCGCAAGACAGTAATCACAAATGCGTCTTGAATGGCAGTCCAGCTCACGGTCTTTGGAGCGGCCCTCATCTGGAGTGGCATATAACTCGCCTAGAGATGCGGGCCGTATTCCTAGCACTGAAATTCTTTCTTCCTCAGTTGAGAGGTCACCATGTGCTAGTTGTGTCAGACAACACAGCTGTGGTCTCATATATCAACCACCAGGGAGGGTTACGTTCACGCCCCCTGTTCTGGCAGCCACAACTAATCCTTCTCTGGGCAGAGGGAAAGTTCTTGTCAGTGAGTGCAGTGTACATTCCGGGCAGTCGGAATGTAGGGGCAGACATCGTGTTGAGGCAGGGGCTGAGGCCGGGGGTTGGAGGCTCCATCTACAAGTGGTGGAGTCCATATGGCGGAGGTTCAGACAAGCGGAAGTGGATGTGTTCGTCTCCGAGGAGACAACACACTGCCCGCTGTGGTTCGCCCTCACTCCTCCTGCACAATTGGGGCTGGACGCCATGGTGAACACGTGGCCGAGGTCACGTCTATATGCCTTTCCCCCGATCGCTCTGCTCCCACAAGTTCTAATGAGAGTTCGCCAAGACCGTCTACATCTGCTGCTAGTAGCACCTTACTGGCCAGCTCGAATATGGTTCTCGGAGATGATTTCCCTGCTTGACGGTACTCCTTGGGAGATTCTCATTCGCAGGGATCTACTGTCTCAAGCCGGAGGGCTGATTTATCACCCTCTGCCAGAACTATGGAAACTGTTTGTCTGGCCCCTGAGGGGCACCAGCTCATAGATTCAGGTCTCACAACTGAGGTTGTAGAGAGATTGTTAAACGCTATAGCACCATCCACAAGGAAATTGTATGCGCTTTTTGTTTTGTGGTGTGAGGAACGTCAGCTAGACCCAGTGAACTGCGCAATAGCTACAGTCCTGGAGTTCTTACAAGAACGTTTCTTAGCAGGGTTGGCTCCTTCTACAATCAGGGTTATGTGGCCGCTGTTTGGCCAGCCATGCCCCGGTTGGTGGAGCCTCTGTGGGGCAACATTCTCTAACTTCGAGGTTCATGTGTGGTATCAGACGGCTGAGGCCCATCTACAGGCCGCACATACCTTCCTGGGACCTTTCTGTGGTCTTGGAAGGTCTGTCAGGGGCCCCATTTGAGCCCTTAGAGTCAGCCTCTGAGAAGCTTCTGACTCTAAAGGTAGCTCTTCTACTGGCCCTGACCTCTCTCAAGCGAGTCGGAGGTCTACAAGCTCTCTCTGTTGCCCCTTCCTGCCTTGACTTTGCCCCTGGATTAGCCATGGCCTTCCTGTATCCTAGGCTGGATTATATTCCTAAAGTGCCTACATCGGCTGCCCACCCTGTGGTGATGCAGGGTTTCTGCCCTCCTCCGTTCCTCACACCGTAACCAGAGAGGATGCACCTGCTGTGTCCAGTAAGGGCTCTCTGTACTTACGTCCACCACTCCGGCCAGTGGCGTAAGTCGGAGCAGCTGCTGGTCTGCTTTGGCGGCGACAGTAAAGGTGATGCTGTGTCAAAGTAACGCATCTCTAATTGGATAGTGGAAGCAATCTCTATGGCTTACGAGGTGCGCGGTCTCGCCACACCTCTGGGTATAAGAGCTCATTCCACTAGGGCGGTTGCCTCCTCGAAGGCTTTGTCCAACAGGATATCCTTGCAGGACATATATGCTGCTGCAGGATGGTCTACGCCACACACATTCTTTCGTTATTACAGCCTGGATATTCATTCTACCCCAAGCTCGAGTGTGTTGCAGTGACTCTCGGGCTTCCGTCTTTTTGAACAGGCCGTACCCTGAGTATGATGGAGTGGGTATTCCCGTTCCCATAATGTTATGTTAAATGCAATGTCGAAGTTCCCTTTTAAAGGGAACGTCGGGGTTATGCATGTAACCCTGTTCCCTGAGAAGGGAACGAGACATTGCATAGCTCTGTCATACCAGGGCAGGCCTGTGAATTGCGTCTTCGCTTCAGATAATAGAGGCTGGCGGCGTGGTTCACAGGTGCCATATATATGTATCATGCGACGTGCTTAATTGCCATGTCACCTGATCATGGCAGGCCTATAAGAAATATATTTAAAATTAGGCTATTCATATGAAATTTTCACCATACATCAGTACTAACTCAAGAAGTCCAGAAATATAAAAAAAATTCACCACATTAAAGTCCATAAATGAAGTTGTGTGTAATAAAGTGGAATGACACTGGAAAAAAGTATTGAACACGCTAAGAAAAAGCAGTTCTCAAAGGCACAGTAATACAAGGAGCCAACTGAAATCCATAAGTAGTTATACCTCCTATTGGCGCAAATTAATATCAGCTGGGTTAGTAAATTGATGGTCTGTGAAAAGGCTTTTCGTTACCAAGGCGTCACAGAAGAATTATCTCATGATGGGTAAAAGCAAAGAGCTCTCCCAAGACCTTCGCATCCTTATTGTTGCAAAACATATTGATGGATTTGGATACAGACGTATTTCAAAACTTCTGAAGCATTCCGTATACACCACTGGGGCCGTTCAAGTGGAAGCAACATCACTCCGTCATCAACCGGTCATGCACAGGAGCTCCTCACAAGATTTCTGACCAAGGAGTCAGTCACTATACCAAGAGTGAAGTTTGGAGGTGGAAGCATCATGGTGTGGGGCTGTTTTGATTCGCATGGTACTGGCAGACTTCATATAACTGAAGGAACGATGAATGGAGCCCTTTACCAGACAATTGGTAAAGCGTCTTGAAGCTGTCATTACAAACAAAGGCTTCTCCACTAAGTATTAAATACATTTTAGTTAGCATGTTCAATACATTTTTCTGGTGTCATTACATGTTATTACACATAACTTTCTTTATGGACTTTAATGTTGTGAGTTCTTTACATGTGTGGATTTCTTGAATTAATACTGATGTCTGGTGAAAATTTCATGTGAATAGCCTCATTGGAAATATATTTACTGAAAAAATGTTGACGCATCCAATACTTATTGCCCCCACTGTATTTCTGTAAATTGGGTTATGAATTAACACAATATTGTGTGGTTTCATGCTTCTTCAGTTGGTATACTATCATAAAATATGTTTTATGACATAGGGGTTAGCTAACGATAGCTCACTTTGGCTAATTTTAGTATTTACACACAGCGGTTATCAAAACATTAACTCGCTTACTAGAAAACAGATTAAGATAAATAATTTAGTTTAAATAAACTGTCAGTAACCTTTGTGTATTCTGCAAAAGCAGTGAGATGTGTTGTTTTAGCAAAAATAGTATTAACTATATAAACACAGTATAAACACATACATTACTTACAATACTACCGTATTGAAGTTAATAGTGTTTAAAAAATACAGTGGTGTGGTGCGGTGGAATTTTGAAGCTTTAACATTGTGATACTACCGTAGTACCGGTATACTGTGCAAACCTAGTAAGAACATGACTGATGTAGAACTGCATAGGTTTGTTAAAGCAATATAAATTAGGCATGTTAGTTAACTAGCGAGCTAAACTTGTTAAACTCTCAGTTAGCACACCAATTGTACTGATCGTTAGCTAATTAGCTGAGATGAAATGTGTGCTGCAAAGTGTATTGGGAAACAGGAACAGGAAAATTATGTAAAATCATGAATTCTGCTACTGTCTGCTAGACAGTAGACGACAGTCTTGTAGAACACAGCACTACAAACCATAATAAATAATATATTAAATTCTAGTTTTATGCTGGAATTACGCTTTTAAAACTTTTGGTTAAATTATTTTTTAGAGTGCTAAATACAAGGTGACTAAGGAATATTATTAAACTGGGAAAAATAATATGTTCCTGTTGTAATTCTAGGTTATTTCCTGTATAGACGTTAGGGATGTGACTGAATACATCACACTGAATGAACAGGTATGTGTTCTAAACAGATACAAATATAGATAAAATTTTTAAGAAATCTTGCCAGAAAGGTTCAAAGGTAAAAAATCCCTAACTATAGCCAGGATAATACTACAGCCTGGATGTGACACCAGTCCATCACACACACGGGCAATTTATGTTAGCCAATCCAACTACTGGCATGTGTTTTGAATGTTGGAGGAACTGGAGAACTCAGAGGAAACCTACACAGACAAGGGGAGAACGTGTGAAACTCCAAACAGACAGCAACTGGGGACCCTGGAGCTGTGAGACAGCAATTTGTATTTTATCAACATAGCATTTATTTATAAATTCAAATCACATTCCTGTCAGTCCACAGATATTTCAATAGTTTTCTCTGTCATGGAAAATGCTGTTGTTCATTACTGTTGTTGATATTGTAACATATTACTTTTATGGACTTTAATACACAACAACATACCCTTAATTTGTCCTTTCTATTAATTTTAAAATCAGTGTTGAGTATTTACACTATTTCTAATACATTAAGTGAAAGTATAATATTGTCACTAAAGACCAAATATAGTATTAGTTATGATATTTTATTTTTTTTCTATCAAAACTGCTGCTAATGACGGTGTAACACAGCCTTTAAAGGGACACCACAGACAAAATCTAAAATTTAACCATCACTACAGCTGTTGTAAACATCTCTAATCAGGTCTTGCAGTTATAATGCACCGGCTCTGTAGAGAGATTTCCCGGTTTGAATACTGGAGAAATCCCCCCCTGTGTATGTATCTTGGCGGTAGACACAAAATTTGAAAAACTCTCAGTATACACTGTCCGTCAGAGGGAAATGTCCGGGTTAGAGTTAGTAACTAATGCTAACTCTAAACCGAGGTCTGTATAGGTCGATCAAAGGATGGATTCCTATTCAGATTCATATTAGTTTGGGTGTCATAAAACATTAATACATCAATTATTGAATGGCACGTTATTTTCTCAGTGCATCTTTGATGGTTTAAAATTACATTTAAATGGGTCGTTTGTGTTTGCTAGCTGTGACATATTGTAGTCTATTAGAATACTGTTTAATATAGCCTGGCATAATAGCGTTAGGAGAGCATGGGGGGGAATGTAATATGGCTCCATTTAGTGGGTCTTCCTGATATGATACTGTCTGTGTGATTTTCATAGTATACATGTAGGAATGAACTTTAGAGTTAAAAGGAATCCCGACTAGTAATCCTGACTACTTAACACGTAATAATTGCTCTCTCCTACTAAAATAAATTCTTAGAAACACATGAAATATGAAATAATTACTTTAAAAATCCTTAATGTTTAATATGTATTTTAACCTATGGAAGCCACCATAACATGGCATGCGCAATGCACACTGAATCAATGATGTAAAGTGGTTGCACTTTATTAGCAACTAATTATTAGCTAGGAATTAGCTACTAGACCCTGCAGCAGGAAAATAAATGCCACACTGCGCTGCTTTTGGCTGTAATTTTCTACTTCTTGCGTGCTGTGATACAGAGGATATCTGTAAATATAATCAAACTCATAAGCATCTTGTTAGTGCATTTTTTCTGTATATTCTCATAATTTAAAGCTCCTGTTTTAGGTTAATTTTACGCATAGCCAAGGCATACCCAAAGTAAAATTAAAGATGTTCTTGAACCATTTGGAGTACATACATGCTTTTAGTTTCTTTTGAAAGGTGGACTAAATATTCTTACATAATTGGATTGTTTGGGCCTTTGCCAGTGTAAAAAGACTTTTTGTTTTTGTAAGGATGTTATTGATCAGTAAATTACTATGAGGTTTCATATGAGGAGAGTTGCCTTCATTTCCTAAGTGTGTGTTTGTATATCATGGTCTGACATAGACATTGATTTTAGCTGCTGTTGTGACCCTATCTCAAAACAGTTTATATCAATCGAAACACAAGAATCTTAGCTTTCCAAGGACATAAGTACCTTCGTACACACAGCATCTGTGTAGATAGCATAGATTTGCTCATAATATGGCAATGGTGTGCTGGGGGGGGGCATTGGAATATTAACAGGATAAAGCATACAACGGCGAGATGGCTGATAATCTCTAAAATTATTGATATTAGAATATGTTTCATCTTAAAACGATAGTTTAATCCAAACCTTGAACAACAAATGCTCTCAGTTGGCATAGACGTGCAATTGCTACACAGACACAATTGATTTTGCCCTACTCTCGCCTCCTCGCCTGTCTGATCATCATCATTCTGATGTACATTTTGATTAATGTCTTCTATATTAGCCTCCTTGCTTATGTTACGCTCGGGTTCAAATTGAAAAGTCTGAAAACATGTTTATATTGCTGTATGGTCGCTGGAGAATCAAGAACATTGCAACCATTTGACATCACTACACAGAATGTATTGCAAGCTAAACAACAATGGCGGCCTACGAGTGCAAGAATTTTTATTATTAAAAATAAAAACTGACATCTAGAAGACCATACAAGTCTTTATAGTCTGGGATCCCTTTAAGGATGCTTTGCAGCAGCCAGTATTTATATTTAAATATTAGTTATAAAAAGCAGTATTCATAAGAAAATGTCCCGATTTCTGATACCTGAATAAAGCCTGGATCCTAAGCCTATGTAACAACATATTGCAATCTGGGTATTGTAGTGTTCGTAAAATGACGCAAAATCATGAATTCTGCTAAAACTCATACTGTAAGTGATACAGTACTGTACAACAGAATACTACATACTGTAATAAATAATATATTAAATTCTAGATTTATGCAGGATTTTCCCTTGATCTGCAGTGACATTAACAGTGAGGATACCTTACCTGTGTAGAAGTGAGGAGTCGTCATCTTTAAATTTCAGAGGAGGTTTCATAGACCCATCACTCTTCATGGAGATACAGCTGGGTGCTGTTGATTCTGATCTCTTTCTCTGGAGTTTACTGCACAACATTAAACACAGTGCTTTAGTCATTTATATACACTGTACAATTTTTAACTAACTTGTTAATTTAAGGATAACTTAATTTTACCTACAATAAACAGAGTTTAACTTTTTTTCAGGCTAAGCTGTGACTGTTGGCTTTACATTAATTATAAAACCTTTGGTTACGTTACTCCAATTTTAAGATTGTTCTTGAGTTTTTCCAACAGTCAGATATTCATTCTCATAAATAAAGTATTCAGAGAAAAATCTGCTTTGTCTGTTTCATTTATATATATGTATTTCTGTATATTTGGTTCATTTTGCAGATTTGAGTTATGAATTAACACAATATTGCATGGTTTTATGATGTTTCAGCTGGCATTGTATCGTAAGATATGTTTATGGTATTGTGACAAAACGATTTTAGCAGCAAGTTTCATGGAAAAACTGTCCATTAATGCCCCACTGGCTGTCAGTGAGAGTGTTCACACCCAGGCGTAAAACGAGTAGTTTCAAAATGTCAAATGTTTTTTTTTACATTTACATTTTTTAAACATAAAAAAAACTTTGTGTTTTTTTTTTATTTTATTTTTTTTTGCCACGCCGTGTCAAAAACTGGCCGACCAATGAGATTTGCACTTTTGTTCATGTGCCCGCAGCCACTGAAGTTACATAAAAGTACCACTTGGCGCTCAAGTAAAAAACTGTCTTACCAACGAAGAAGAAGATGCCAGCACCCACCATTTTAGTGAAAGAGTGCATAGGTGACATACCTGAAATAAAATGCTCATTGTTAAGAAATCCTTCTGCCTACACACATAAACAAGGGGTCCCTTGAAAGCACCAGATTCAAAATTGCACAATAATACTATATAAGTGTATTAATGTTATGGCTATTTTTTTGATGACACTGAAGTGCAAGAATATATTTTAAATGATCCATTTAATTCTTTTAGTGTTGTTTTCTACACTAAATAGCATTGTTTGTTTCTTTGTCTCTTCCCTGCAAATGATAATCTGCTGATTGATAGTCCATTGTATTTATTTTACACCTTGCATATATTTGCATGTACATATTCTTGACCTCTTATTGAAACAGCCCCATTATTGCGTCTTATTGAAAAATTGCCCCATTACTGCGTCATTGTACTTTATCATATTGGCCACAAAAAAGACTATTCATAGTCAACACTTCATCAATTTGTAGGAACATTAACATTTCTGGGCACAACAATAGTTGCCTTATCTCCCCCCCAAAATCATTACTTATTTAAAGAGAGTCTATTGTTTACAATGAGAACTTTAAGGATTTAGATTTAAAGAGGAATTTGTTGCAGTGGCCAAATCACCAAATACCTTATATTTAGCAAAAATGGATATATGCTTTAGCCAGTTCACAAAGTGTGTGAACAGTTAAATATGTAAATACTGTCACTTTTCTTCTTCTCAGTGATAAGCAGGTGTTAGAAATGGAAAGTTGTGCAGCACCACCAATTGTACTGTTCGTTAGCAACTTAGCTGAGATGAAATGTGTGCTGCAAAGCATATTGCATCGTGGGTATTTTATTGTTCGTGTAAAAACAGGAAAATGACATAAAATCATGAATTCTGCTAAAACACAGACAGTAAGCGACACAGTCCTGTAGAACACAGCACTACAAAATAAGAAATAATACATTAAATTCTAGAATTTCCTTTTAACTGTGACTTTAGCAGTGACATTAATAGTGGGGAGACATTACCTGTGTGGACGGGAGGAGTATTTATTTAATTTTAGTCATTAAATAAATATTTAATGACTAAAATACAATGAAATGGTAGTTTACCATTTTTTTCAGAGCGGGGACACATTATCTGTGTCCAGATCAGGAGTCTCCATCTTTGAATATTAGTAAAGTTTGCACAAACACACAGCTGAGTCCTGAAGAGTAAAAAAAAATCCTGTGGTTACAGTATTGAGTGATTGGCTAACAAACAGCTACTGACCCTCACATTCTAATCACCACATCATTCCTTCATTTACTGATTTATATATATATATATATATATATATATATATATATATATATATATATATATATATATATATATATAAATCAAATGGGTGATATTTGGGGGTGGCAAGGGGGGGTCCCCCCTCTCATATCGCCATCAATTTATTGTAGTCATGGAGTTTCAGATTTGAAAATTGTTTAATACGTGTTTATACGTACATCTCTGCGTTGATACGGGGCAGTAGAACAAAATAAGAGCAGTTACTTTATTGAGATTGGGCTGTAATCAACCAGTAATGTCATTTCCAGTGACTGACAGTAGAAAGTTCAGTAAAGAATGGTATTGGATTTATGAATGGCTTGAATATAGTCCCACCATTGATCGGGCTTTTTGTTTCACATGTCGCACATTTGGTGGCAACGAGACTAATACAGACACCAAGTGATTGAATTTGCCACTGAAAAATTCAATGAACATCAGAAAAGCAGCGTGCACATTTCTGCTGGCTTAAAAATCAACAGACACTTAAAACGCGAAGCGTAGCCACGCAAATCTGCAGTGAACGCACAAAGTGAGTGGTTGAGAACAGAGAATATCTGAAAAAAATATGCGAGACTTTGCTCTTCTATTGCCACTCCGGTATTGCTCTTCATGGTCACGATGAAACTGATGAATCAGAAAATCGAGTAAAGTTCTTACAGTTGACGGATTTAAGGGCCACTGATAACCAACTAATTACCCAGTTATTCAAAAATAGAGAGAGATCATTTAAATATGTTTATAACAAGCACCAGAATGAGTTGATCAATATAATGGCCGGTCGGGTTAAAAGTGACATCAGACAACGGGTTTTGCCCTTATCGTGGATGAAATGCAACTCATAAGTAGGCATGAGCAAGTTGCAGTGGTTTTAAGACAGAGACCTCGATGTCCATGAATCATTCATCGGATCTTATAGAACTGACAGAACAGATGGTGAATCTTTGGCCCTTCTTTTAAAGAATGTACTGACAAGCTTTAATCTTGATATCTGCAACTTGAGAGTGCAATGTTACGATGGTGCGGCGAGTATGTGAGGAACCCACCGTGGTGTAGTTACACGCATTTTAAGTGAAAATCCACTGGCGATGTATGTCCATTGTCACTCGCATATTCTCAACCTCTGCATTGTGGATGTCTGTCGCACCAATAGACCCAATACATGTGAGACACATGCTGACCAATGTTCAATCTCTCTATAACTTCATCGAGGGGTCAGCAAAACGACATGCTGTTTTTGAGTCTGCGAGAATGGAGCAGTGACTTTTCAGGTAAATCTACTACACTGAAATCTCTAAGCAACACAAGCTGGAGCTGTCATGCAGAGGCTCTCAAGGCCATACTTGATAACTTTGAGACTATCGTTGACACTCCTAGTGAAATTTCTGAACACGATGTGCGAGTCGGGGGACAAGAAAGTAGTCTGCTGACATCTGTGACCAATTTTCACTTTTTGTTCCCTTGCATTTTGATGCAACGAATTCTCATAGAGTGAAATGTACTGTCCAAAGCGTTACAGTCATCCACCTTACATTATGCCAGTGTAAAAAGCATAGCATCTTCCACAATCTCTGCTCTTTTAGCAATAAGAACTTTCATCACTTTCAGCAACTTTTGGAGTTCACAGTTGAGTTATGCAATAAGAACAACTACCGCGGCCCGCAACGTCCATGGAGGAGAACAACCAAAGCAATGGTGCCTGGACCGAATTCAGCCTCAGCTCAGGACTATTACAAGGAATTGCATTTCAGCATACTGAACAACACTATTAAAGATATCTGTGAGTGATTTCAGGAAAATTACAGACTAAAATTAAAACTGTGAAAACCCACCATACTTCAACATAAAATATGAGTAATAAATGAAGAACTGCCTCCATTAGCTCACAGGTGTACTGTGACTGGCAAGGATTGAGTTCTACAGTGGGGGAAATAAGTATTGAACGCATCAGCATTTTTTTCAGTCAATATATTTCCAATGAGGCTATTCAGATGAAATTTTCACCAGACTTTGGTATTAACTCAAGAAATCCGTCAAGTTTAAACCCCTGCCCATCCCAGCATGCCCATGGTCCCACCTGTCCATAGACTTCATCGTGGACCTACCGGAGTCGCAGGGTAACACCACTATTCTGGTGGTGGTTGATCAGTTTTCAAAGTCCCTGCGTCTCATCCCACTACCCGCCATGCCGTCAGCCTTTGCCACAGCCAAGCTACTGTTCCAGTATGTGTTCCAGGAGATTGTGAGCAATCGGGGCCCACAATTTACATCCCAAATGTGGTCCAGTTTCATGGAGAATATGGGCATCACCGTTAACCTCACCTCAGGGTACCACCCACAAGCCAATGGACAGGTAGAGCTATTCTTACCTACGCTTGCTTCTGTCTCAGGTACCGTAACATGACACACAGACACAGCAAAAAAGATGCAGTGGAACGCGTGCTTAAAGATTGGGTGATTATTAACATTTATCTGGATATTGCCATTCATTTAGCAACACACAGATGCAGTGGTGCAATAATACTAATGTACTTGGAGACTGATGTATTTTTTTGGGGGGAAGTGAATCTGTTTTTGACTTATCTGCCAGCACTCCCTGGAAAAATAGCAGTAGAACTTTAGGTTCTTTGTACGGTCTCTGAAATTGCATTTTTCATCAACCCAGTGTTTAAACTTAACCAACTGTAACTTGGTTAGCGTTTGAAAATAGTTAAAACTGAAGTTATATTTGATTATTGTTGATTGGATGCTGAAAAATAACAAATACTAAAGTACTTTTCCATACTTAATTTAGCTATTGACATGTATGAGAAAATAAAAATAGGTTGGACTTAATTGTGTCTTTTCCCCAAACCACACAAGCTATGTGACATATAATAAATAATTAAGGAACTGAGGAAATGGCTAAATACTTTTTCACAGCAAAGCTGTATTTTTTTTTTTTTAATCTTGGGTGTTAATCCTTTCAAACTGGCTTCTCTTTATTCTCACCCCCTCTCCCAAATTGATGTAATCGATGATCTATCAAGGAACAGGTGATTTTAACGACAGTAGAAGAGTAATTATTATGAAAGTTTGACCACCACAGTGACACACTGTAGGCTACTAAAGTATGTAAAACAAAATGGCTGGGAGGATCGAGCAGGCTCACAATTGCTTCTTATAATAAACTGCAAAATTACAGAGCCAACCATGATTTTGACAATGATCCTTCTTTTTTTTGTTGTTGTTCTAGCTTCTGTTGCTCTTTGAAATGACTCTTGCCTGACATTACTGAGGTTTGCAAAACCTCAATGTGTGTGCATGAGTGTCTCTGTGTGGGTGCATCTGTCAGTGTGTGTGTGTGTGTGTGTGTGTGTGTGTGTGTGTGTGTGTGTGTGTGTGTGTGTGTGCCTGCACACATAGGTTGCCCATTGATTTAGAAAGTTGATCAAACTGACTGGAACTACCTGTGCAATAAATGGTTTTAATGCACACGTTCCTGCCAAACAGAATCCAGCATTCAGACTGACCATGGTATAATAAGAAAAAACGCTTGTATAATTAAACCTTATTGCCTCTGATAGAGAAAAGTTGCACCCCAGTGAGAGAAAATAGAAAGCTCTTGAGGCTTTTATAAAGTGTATGTGAGTAAACAAATATGTGAGTAAACTTAGATTTATTGGCTCAATGTGTATACCGTATATGCAATGTCGAGCCATCCATCCATTTTCTGTACCTGGAGCCTATCCCAGGGGGTTATGGGGCACAAGGCGGGGACACCCTGGACAGGGTGCCAATCCATCGCAGGGCACAATAAAATACACATTCATACACTGCGGACACTTTTGGACATGCCAATCAGCCTACAATGCATGTCTTTGGACTGGGGGAGGAAACTGTAGTAACCATAGGAATCCCCTGAAGCATGGTGAGAACATGCAAACTCTGCACACAGGGCCACGGCAAGAATCGAACCTTCAACCCTGGAGGTGTGAGGCTAACCACTAAGCCACCATGCCCCATGTCATTTTCTTAATTTTTTCTGTTCACTTACTTCAGCAGTGCATGGTTCTTGATTTTGCCCAGCAATGTCCTGAGAAGATGATGAGGTCTGCAGTGTGTCAGTCTTTTGTTTTGAACTGCACATCATCTTTATTTCGCCAACAGTACCTTTTAGCTCCTGCGCAACATGCATTTCTGTAGAAAAGCAGAGAGATACATCATCATGATTAAATACATGGGACATTAGAGATTCTGTAGTTGTAGTGTGTTGGTGCATGCTGGGAAATGTAATCAGGAAGTTCTCATAGTAAAAAGTTTAGATATACATCTCGTGTGTATTCTTTTTAATTAATACATCACATTTATAAACACACTCCATATATGTCACATCTCCTGACAATCCTGATACAATGTTTTATCACAAATTTGTTGTCATTTCATCTTCTCCTTTCAACCTACTAGGTAGAGACTTAATTTTTAACTGAACTGTTCTCTTACAAAGCATGATGGTAGATTCAGTCTGTTAACTCCATCTAATCTGGGGTTGCATGCTATTGTCAATGTCATACCTCCAGCCACACAAAGAGGTATGCTGAGTTTTCTGGGACTTATAAACTATTGTCATCAGTTAATTTCTGACTTCTCACACCACGACAAAATTCTCAGGCACTGTTGTCTCAAGGATGCTCCACAGAACAATGAATGAACTAAGGAGATGATGAACTCTTTCTGTTATCTAAAACAGGCATTAAGCTCAGCCCTGGCCCTGGGAATCTGTAGGCTGAAATTTTGCCTATTACCTGAACACACTTACCATAGAAACAGATACTCACATATTCAATTGGAGAAAGAAAAATAAGACACCAGCTGTGAGTGAGAAGAAGCAAGGGTCCAGGTTTATTCGTTCCGTTCCACCACACGAGACGTCCCAAAATGCGATCTCACATCCGGAGCTGAAGCTCCCTTATTTATACAGTTTTCTAATCCCAAACACCAATATGTTTAGAAAAAGCTTCCCCATAATACCATTACATACACAACTCAATATTTTGGAGAGACCTTGGTCTCACGGTGTCCGCTGTTCCCATAGACGGTTATTTTGCGGCTCTAGCCATTCCCATAGACTGTTATCTTGTGGCCCTCGCTATTCCCATAGACAGTTATTTTGCGGCCCTCGCTATTCCCATAGACGGTTATCACACAGGTGTAACTGGCTCAACTACCCTTATAAACAGGCCGTCTTGGTTCTCTCTTAAAAATTAAGACCTTCGTCTGTGTCACCCCTGGCTTGTTTCTCGTGAGAAGAGGACTCTCCACACTTTCACGCGCATTATGGGTAAGTTTCTTTCATATTTGTTCTACATTTCTGTTTTATAATGCTTGCGGGTATTTTACCCCCTTCACTGTACTCCATACCTCATAATATCCTTATAATATCCTTATAATATTTATACTCCTTTTATTATCCTTATAATATTCTTCACTCCTTCTGTGTGTGTGTGTGTGTGCTTCTGTATAGGCCTCTGTGTGTGTGTGTGTATGTTGTGTCTACATGCCTGGCCTTGTCTGTGTATGTGTGCCTCGGCAACTGTGTGTGTTTCTCAGCCTGCCCTCCTCATCTCCTATATTTCTCTGTGAATAATAAATCATAATGTTAGTCTTAAAGTGTGAATCCAATTCATCAATATCCGCCTAATACAGTTTATTCGCTTCTATGTGTCCTAGGTGCCCACTTTTCCTTCTCCATTACTGGAGGGGCTGGATTTGGATCTGAACACTTGCTATCAGCTCGCGCATCTCACTGCTGACATCACTAGGCTACTCGATGTTCTTCAAAGTAGCCTCAAACGCCCAGCCCTCCAGTGCCGCCGAGGGTGGCACCCAGAGTTCCAGAACTGCCGGGGGTGGCGCCCAGCATCCCAGGGGCGATACAGGAAGGTCTTGGCTAATCCAGGGGTAAAGGCAAGGCAGGAAGGGGCAACTGAGAGAGCTTGTAGATCAACTACCTGCTTGAGAGATGTCAAGGCCAGCAGAAGAGCTACCTTCAGAGTCAGAAGCTTCTCAGAGGCTGAGACTAAGGGCTCAATGGGGCACCTGACAGACCTTCCAGGACCACAAAAGGTCCCAGGAAGGTATGCGCAGCCTGCAGATGGGCCTCAGCCACCTGACATCATGCATAAACTTCAAAGTTGTTGCCCCAAATGGCGGCCACGTAAACCCTGATTGTAGAAGGAGCCCACCCCACTGAGAAACGTTCTTGTAAGAATTCCAGGACTGTAGCTATAGCGCAGTTCACTGGGTCTACAGTGGATCCCTGCAGATGGGATCCCAAGGAGTGCCATCTAACAGGGATATTATCTCTGAGAACCATATTCCAGCTGGACAATAAGGTGCTACTAGCAGCAGACATAGGCAATCTTGGCGAACTCTCGCAAGATCTTGTGGGAGCAGATAATTTGGGAGAAAAGTGTACAGATGTGACGTCAGCCACATGTGCACCATGGGATCCAGCCCTAATTGTGCAGGAGGAGTGAAGGCAATCCACAGTGTGTTGTCTCCTCAGAGGCGAACCCCTGTGGTCCCGCTTGGTCAAACATCCGCCATATGGACTCCATCACTTGTGGATGGAGCCACCAATCCCTGGCCCTCAACCCCTGCCTCAACAGGATGTCTGCCCCCACATTCCAGTTGCCCAGAATCTACATTGCACTCACTGACAAAACTTTCCCTCTGCCCAGAGAAGAATTTTGTTGCGCCTGCCTGAACAGGGGGCATGGACATAATCCTCCCTGGTGGTCAATATATGAGACCACTGCTGTGTTGTCTGTAAGCACATGGTGACCTCTCAATTCAGGAAGAAGGAATTTCAGTGCTAGATATATGGCCCACATTTATAAGCAATTTATATGCTGCTCCAGATGAAGGCCACTCCAGAGACCGTGAGCTGGACAGCTGTCTAAGACCGTGCTCCAGCCCGTGAGGGAGGTGTCTGTCATTACCACCTTGCACTAAGGAGACACCCCTAGAGTGTGACCCAAGGCTAGAAACCCGGGGACACTCAAATTCTCAGAGCACGTAGGCATCGCCGCGTGACACTGATTACCCTGAGAGGTTTCATCCTTGGATGAAACCCCCAATTTCTCAGCCACCACTGAAATGTTCTCCTGTGCAATAGGCCCAACAGTATGACGTTGGCTGCCCATATGCTCCAATAGTCTCCCATAGAGCCTGGAGGGGATGCCAAGATCCAGCTTTATCTTGCTCAATGTTGATAGGATTGACCCTATGCATGTTGGGGACAGAAACGCCCTCATCATAGTAGAATCCTTATAACCCCCAGAAAAATTGTCCACTGCACTGTAGAAAGCATACTTTTCTGAGGTTCAACCTGATCCCCAAGCTCTTCAAGTGGGCGAGAACAACATCTCGATGTTGAACCGTCAGTTCCCTGGATCGTGCTAGAATTAACCAGTCATCCAAATAGTTTAGTACACGGATGCCCTGGAGTCACAGTGGAGCCAGAATGACATCCATGCACTTTGGGAAGGTGTGAGCTAACGATATTTCTATGTGGAAATATGCACCTTGTAGATCTATCGTCAGAAACCAGTCCTGACCAAGCTGAATCTGTGGAATGATAAGTTTGGGCGTCAGCATCTTGAACCTGTATGTCTGAAGAGTACAGTTCAGATGATGCAGATCTAAAATTGGCTGCAAACTCCTCTATTTTTTGCGGGCCAAAAATAACGGCTGTAAAAACCTCCCTCCCTCAGGGAATGGGCTACACGTTCTATGGCCTCTTTGTCCAACAGGGATCTTACTTCCTGCGCTAACGTCGGGCTCTGGTCTGTGCTGACTACTGTGGTGAGCACACCTCTGAACCGGGGGGTTGTGTTGAGCTATAAACTGGACCCAGTAACCCTTTTCTACGGTAGACATAACCCATGGAGACACATTTGGCAGTAGTTTCCATCTTTTAGTGAGGTTAAAGATTCCACATTCTATTGGAGGGAAAGCATCAGATTTTCGTTGCCCTGTGATAGCTCGTTGACCAGAGAAGACTGAAAACTTGTGACAGCCTTGGCTAGGGGAAGCCCTACAGTAGCACTGGAGGCTAACTGCTCTAACAACCTCATGTCCCCTGATACGTCCCTACACGGCCCCTCAGGACCACTCTTCTTTGTCTGCTTGGCCTTTATGACCATTCTCAGATCAAGCCTAGTAGCAGGCCGCAACTGTGGCCGCCCGGTTCCCCTGGCTGTCCTCGGGGGTTGGCAGGCCGCCATACTCGCCTTCTGTGTCTCCATCACACTAGTACTGGCCCGGGCTCCACTCATGGATGCCCGCGTGAACTTGACACAACAGGAAATGAACTAGCTGAATGCCGCCATATGTCGCGCTCACTCATCAGGTCTGCTTGATAGGCCTGCAACACTGTCATTGTCTGCATTGACCCACAAGCAAGACCACTACTGCATAGGCCTTGCCCACCAAGGCCACTGTGGTCTTACATGGTTGCTTGGATGGCAAAGCCGGCCCCCCTAAATTACCTGCCGTCGATGGAGAGAGGTAGCTCACAAGCACCTCCTCCACCTTCAGCATAGCTAAATAGCCATGCCGTTAATTTCCCTCAATGGCCGAATAATCCAACATCGTGGGGTTATAAATACAGCTTATGCGTGGTTTTCCCCCAGAAGCCTGATATTTTGTCATGCACTTCTGGAAGAAAGGGGAATTTTCTGCAGTGTGAGGGATTTACTTTCACTGGAGAGAAAAAAAGCTCATCCAGCCTTAGTAATCACTTCAAGCAGCTCATTATATGCTGCTCTCAGTTTTTAGTACACCATTCTGGTTCAGAGTCAGAAAAGAATTATTACTATTATTTTTGTGTGTGTGTTTTTTTTCGGGGGTTTTTCCCTTTTGGCTTTCCATAGCAGAATGAGGAGTCACGACACGAGCTCCAAATTCCAGCGGAGAGCCGGACCCGGAAGACTGAGCAAGAGACAGAGCAGCGCTCGTCTCCGGCTCCTCTTCCGGATCCATAAGAGATCCCCCGGACCTGAGACGTCTAGCTGCCTCGGCAGCGGCCGGCTCAGATCTGCGAGGCTCTGAAACCCAACTCGCTTCAGCTTTCGAGAAGAGTCGCGAGTGGAGCTGCCTAATGTAGGCGTTACAATGCGCAGTCTCTCGATGCTGCCATTGCATTCTCCAACCCTAGGCACTTCACACAGCAAGTGTGCACTACTCCCCGTGATGAAACGGGAGCATGTAACACACTTCCTGAATTCTCTCACTCATTGCTTTTTTTTCCTTCTCTTTTTTAAAGGGATAGAAAAGTTCTGAGATTTTGAGAAAAGATAGAATTGAAGTGTTTTTTGTTTCTTTACACAAATAACCGACATACAGTCTCACTGAATATAATAAGGCTGACGGCGCAGTTCACAGGTACCATATTTATATATATATATATATATATATATATATATATATATATATATATATATATATATATATATATATCACGCGATGCGCTTAATTGCCACGACACCTGATCATGGCAGGCCTATGAACAGGCATGATTTTACACAAGCTTCAGATGCCGGTCACGCGCGAGGGGCGCTCCCATAATGTTATGCTAAACGTAACTTGGTTAGTAACTTGGAAGTAAATATTAATGTCATTACTTTTACTGTTACTTTAGTAATTATTTTAATAAGTACTTTTGCTTGTACTTTTATTTATTCATTTATTCATTTGAGTACTTGAGTAAAAGTTTTGGCTACTCTACCTATCCCGGTTGCTAAGTCATTAATTGGGTATGGGAATTTTTTTTAAAGGTTAGTAACTTGAATATTTCACAAGTCATGTTGCTCAACTATGCGGAACAGTTTTTATATTTTCTTATTTCTCCTGCTACCTCAATCATTAGGTTGGCCTGTTTTGAGAGATGTAACTTGCTGTACAAGTTCAGGATTTTTTCTCTGTGGTTGAACAACCAGCTGCAGAATAAAGGTTAGTCACCATGGTCTCTTGCTACATCAATTAAAGTGTACCTTACTTGAACTAAACAGGCTCCTGTACAGGAGTTCAGGACTCTACCTCTGTGATAAACACCATGGCAAATCCAGTGGCAAAACTAAAGCTGGACTACTCTTTCAAACAACTTTCACACAAGCTCATTGTTTATGGTAAGTGCACTGATATATAGTCATAAATGCTAAAGAGACAAGTAAAAAACAAACAAACATCATGCATCATGCTGCATATTTATGCATAGGAAATGTAATAATTTTTTTTAAAAAGTTTTGTTTTGAATCACATTATCATTGACATATATAATGTCATATATAATATGTATTATATATAATGAATATATGAATATATAGAATATGTTTAATTAATACATTCTTGCATATTTGTACTTATTCTTCACTGACCCCTTATACTACAGCTGTGCCATTTATTTCCATATAATATAGGAGAAAAGACACTTTGTGTTAGTGTACTGTGGCCATTAATCTACATTATAAATGCATAAAAATATTCATTCAAATAAAAGCAACAGCTCTGCAATTAATAAAGCTCAAGAAGCATCATGACCAAAATATAAGACAGAACAATTGTGTAAGATTATATAATGAAAACAAATACATAAATAATATAAAAAGATTTAAATTGGTCCTAGAGTAAAAAATATACTTAATACATACTTGTTATCAAGCAAAAGTACAAATAGTAGACTCGGGTTGTGACAATACAATAAACATATCTTACAATACTATACCGGCTGATGGATCACAATGCCATAATGTGTTAATTCATAATACAAATCTACAAAATGAACCAAATTTACAGAAATGTAACCTTTGTGTATTCTGAAAAAGCAGTGAGATGTGTCATTTTAGCAAAAATAGTATTAAGTGCTGTATTGATGATACTACTGTTTAAAAAAATACAGTGGCATCAGCGGTATTTTGAAGCTCTAGTATTGCAACACTACTGTAGTACTGGTGTACCGTACAAGCCTACTGTAGTCTATGACAATGTCACATTGAGTACATTGTTTGTAATAGGTCTAAAAAAAAAAAAGAGGCAGATTTTAATTTTGTGTACTGTGGTATTATGCTGCTCACTTTTTGACTTATAAATCATATATACAGTACATTACAGTTTGTATTGTGCCTTGAAATCTTGAACAACTTACACAATTTTATGCCGGTCAACCTTTTCTGTAAATCTTTAGTAAATTTTGGTATGTCAAAGAGACATGAGGAAACAGTTCTGTTAATGTAATTGGCACATGGCCAGAGGTGGGTAGAGTAGTCACGCAGGCTGCCACATTTCAAGTAGAACAGGTTCCTGCATGTTACCTCATGTTAGATAAACTCACCATTGTATGCTATGAAGTTGAGCTTTGGCTTAACTGTTAACCAACTTGTGTCAGTTCAAATAGAAACTCCAGGCAGCTACATAGTTAGCTAGCTACATAACATTAAAATAAACACGTAACATTATGCTATTATTCAATCTGTATCAGTTAGCTTAATTTAATGCTATTAAAATTCAAGTACTATCCTACATTAGCCAAAGAAATATATTGTGAAACATAAATTCAGGTTGTTGTTTCTCAAATCACCAAGCAAATCATTTAAGTGTTTTAATATCAACTAATTCAAAATCCTCCTCAGTTATGACCCAGAGAAGTAACATTTTTAGACAGAGGAAAGCAGATGGGATGTGTGTGAAATCTGTGTGAAATCAGTGTAAAATAGCATTTAACATTTAGATTGCAAATAAATGTTGATAGGTTGTGACATCATTAACCATCCGAAAATGTGTGTATTCATGTCAAATTAAACTATTTAACACATTTTAAATACAAGTGTCATTTTCATTGTTAAATTATTGAGCTGTTGACTTGTAGGGAATAATTAAATCCTTTATTTATGAGAATGTATGATCAATAAAATATGTAGATTTTAAAGCTCAAAATTGTTGACTCTTAGTAAATCAGGCCTTTTTTCAGGTGTTAAATTAGATTTTTGTGTAAAATGTCTGGTTTAAGTTCATTAACATCTAACCGTATTTATGACTAACCAATTTTTGACAAATGCTTCAGAATCTTATATCACCACAGGTTTCAAAACACTAGATAAACTGTGTTGTTTTTTTCCCCTGCAATGTTAAACATGGATCCTGTAATTGTCTGTAGCAATAGGGGTATTTACTTTTAAAATCATTCATGAGTGATGACTTGGGCTTCATTATTGAACAGGGTAATTTTTCAGGCGATGTGCAAACATGATTGTATGGTCATGGGAAAAAGAAAGTACACCCTTCTTCAATTCTAGGTTTTTATTTATAAGCTCCTAAATCCTAAATAATTGGGTGGTCCTGATCAACTTCTAAAAAACAAATTTTCACTTCAAAATGTCAATATTTGGTTATTTTACCACACATACTTTTACAGTTTTTGCAGCTGCCAGTAATTCACAGTAAATTGCTGTAGTATATAAAAGGTTCACATGGCCATTATTTAAAAAAAATGTGGAAAATTAAAGTAATTTTTTTTCATATTGAGCATTTATACAGTTTCTTAAACATATTTTCATATGAATTTATCATATTTTTTAAATGTTGCATTCTGTGTGACCAAGTGAATTAGAAAATCACAGTACTGGTTAATTTCAGCAAAGGGATAGATCACGACATTTTAGATTTGCAAGTCAGCTCCCAACGTTCACCAGAAGAGTTGACTCAAAGAGTCGACTCATTACCAAACGACACAGTAATGAATCCTTCCGAGAGTGAGTAAGTTTTGTGGAGCTCTGAGAAAAGGTTTTTAAAATCTTTAACACCAGGCAGAAACGGTGATATTAATGTCCCACAGAGACTGTTGACTAAGGGTGAGTGATTTCTTTATTTTAAAAAACTTTATATAAGAGGAATGCATTGTAAAGAAAACTCATGTAAAATATAGCTGGAAATCTGGTGCGTGTGAGGTACAGGTACAACCTTACCTGTAAAACCGGTTTTTATCGGGTATGTGCTATATAGACCTGTCAACTCCCTCTTTCAATTTCTAATGAATTAAACATTCAGAATGTTTGGGGAATATACAGGGTGTACCAAAAGTCTCTGTACACCAGCGTCGTCAGTGGATGTTTGTGGATGTCCACTTCTCGGTTGGACTGCAACAATTCCACTCAGTGTTGTGTGTGTGATGAGAGTGCCATTTTTCCTGTTAAAGCATGGGTTCTCAAAATTTCTCACCTAGACAGGTATAATATACAGTATTGGTAAATATGAGCAAAGAAGGCTGTGAAATTTGAGTACCTTTTTCTTTTTGTTATTAAAAAAAAAAATCTGCAAACTAAGTGTTACAAATATAAACTTCAGACTAAAACTTCACGCAACTGTTTGTCCAATTATATGAGACTGAAAAGAACCCAATACACACACACACACACACACACACACACACACACACACACACCAGAATATATATTTTTAATTTAGGACTGAAGTTTAATTCATAAATACTTATGTATAATATAAACTAATATATATATATTATATATATTTATTTCTTTTTTCCTTTAACACATGTGAAAAGCAGCATTAGATCATTAATCCAATAATATTTGTGTTCCATACACTTGGTGCTCTGCTTTTTGTTTTCAGGAATGGAAATATATATATTTGCTCTGCTTTTTGTTTTCAGGAATGGAAATATATATATATTTTTTGTATGCATGTATGCAACAGTTTCAATCTATTAGAGACTTTTATTTTAACATAGTTTAATTGGTAAACTCAACATAAATGTCAATGCTCTCTTCAAAACAGTTTTGGAAAGGAACATTTGATCACTGATTTAACCCTACTATTATGTTGGAAAAAGGTAACTTCCATTATCTTATTGGTCAAAATGACTTCCACAGATTAAATACACACAAAAACAGCAAAGAACAGCTTAAAACATCCATCCATCCATCTTCAACCGCTTAATCTTTTTCAGGGTCGCGGGGGAACCTGGAGCCTATCGCAGGGAGCATCGGGCACAAGGCGGGGTACACCCTGGACAGGGTGCCAGTCCATCACAGAGCACACAATCACACATTCATACACTACGGACACTTTAGACACGCCAATCAGCCATGCATGTCTTTGGACCGCAGGAAACCCCCGCAACGGGGAGAACATGCAAACTCCGCACACACAAAGCCGCAGGAATCAAACCCCGACCCTGGCGGTGTGAGGCGAACGTGCCAACCACTAAGCCACCGTTCCCTAAATGAGGAAAGTCAAAAAATTTCAAAGAAACAAAGAGAGAATTAACCAGTATTTCATCTCAAATGTGTAAATGGGTCAAATTGACTCATAACATAATAGGAGGGTTAATAATAATTTAATGTTCAATTCTTTTTTTGCTGCTTTGTGTCCTCAAAAATAAAAAAAATATATTCAAATATCTTTTTGCTGTTATGCTTATGTATGTGAAGAGTTTAAAGCTACTGTGATGTAATGAAATGTAATATTATGAGTTACTGTTGATATGGCACAGTGATTGCCAAGAAAAAAATTAAATGGCACATCATATCAAAAAGGTTGCAGAGCCCTTGTCTATAGTTGTTGTATGGAGTGAAATCAGCAGAACCTGGAGTCAGCAGAACCTGAACCTGATTTGTTATATGGTCCAATGGTTGTTATAGCCAGGGGTGGTGCTGGGGTTGAGCTCCCATCAATAAAATGCTCCCACGGCGTGTGTCTCATATAGCCTCTGACAACCAAGCCCAACACCTGGCCTGCTAGAGTGGCTTAGTTTCTAAGCCCGGCGGACCTGCTTTTACAAACAGGAGAAGGGGCGAAGGTGGGTCACTGGCACCTTAAAACCCGTTGCTCACAGAAGAAGGAAAACTTCAAACCTCCAACGCCTTGCAACTACATCCATCCTAGACATGGAAAAGGCTTCAGGAGTAAACCTCCAGGTCAAATCAGGAGCCGGAGTCCCGAAGCCGGTTCAAGGCCAAATGTAGTCTTGTCCCGGCAACTTCTGCAACGTTGTTGGTGCCAAGCTGTATCCGCTTACGTCGTTCCCTTGGGTCCACCAGCTGCATAGAGAGGGGGGGGGTCTGCTGCATGGGCAACAGCTGATCCTCCATATCACCCTGCCCAGGCTTTTGTAGCTCCAATGGAGAGGACACTCCAGCACCACCGCAAGGTGCCGACACAACACAGGACCGGTATTAAGCTCATCCGATTGGTGAAGGAAACGGGCGCTAGGGGCCGCTACTGTCGGTGGAAGAGATCATTGTATATCACTGTACAGCTACTGCCCACCTTAAGCTGGACAGCCCCCAGCCAATAAGGTGCTGTCCCGCCATGGCTTGTCTGCTTCACTTGGGTGCGTGGAGCTTAGAGAATCATCTCGACAAGTAGGCCATAAATTCTGCACCAGGCAAGCAAGGAAAAAACTAGAAGTCTCCAGCTCTTTGCTTCACAAGCTGGAATGTCAGGACCATGTGTCCTGGTCTCACTGCTGATCTGCAGCATATCGACGACACATGCCAACTGCCGTCATTGACAAGGAACTCTCAAGACTCAAGGTCGATGTGGCCTGCCTTCAGGAAACTCGACTGGCTGACAGCGGCACTGTAAGAGAAGCTAGTTACAAGTTCTTTTGGCAAGGGAAACCCGTGCACGAATCACGTCAGCATGGTGTTGGCTTTGGTGTGAAGAACTCGCTTGTCCCAGTCATTGAGCCACCGTCATCAGGCACAGAAAGAATCCTCGCCCTCCGTTTGTCTATAGACTCGGGCCCAGTCAACATCATTAGCACGTACGCCCCGACACTATGCTCAACTCCAGATGAAAAGGACCAGTTCTACGAAGCCTTACATATAGTGATTTCCAGGATAACCAGTGCTGAAAGCCTTTGTCTGCTTGGGGACTTTAATGCTAGGGTGGGAGCTGATCATGAGGCCTGGCCCACCTGCCTTGGTTCTCACAAATGTGGAAAGATCAACGAGAATGGTCAGCGACTGATAGAATTGTGTTGCTTCCATGGCCTCTGCATCACAAACACCTTCTTCAAGTGTAAGGAGATTCACAAGGTGTCTTGGAGGCACCCATGCTCCCGCCATTGGTACCAGTTAGATTTAGTCATCACCAGGCATGCAGACCTTGCAAGCGTTCTCCTCACCCGCAGCTATCACAGTGCAGATTGCAACACCGATCACTCCCTGGTGGCTAGCCAGGTGCATGTATCGCCAAAGAAACTGCAACATTCCAAGAAAAAAGGTCACCCTTGCATCAACACCTGCTGTATAAACAATCCAGAAAAATCTGAGTAGTATGTCAGTAAGCTGCAGGAAGCCCTCGCTGAGAAGTCACTTGACGGTACTATTGACTCCAAATGGACACACATCCGTGAAGCTGTGTATAACTCAGCTATCAATGCTTACCGTAAGAAGGAGCAGACAAGTGCCGAGTGGTACGAAGCCCACTGGAAAGATATGGAGCCTGTAAGTGATGCCAAGAGGAAAGATCTTCTGGCATACAAGGTTGCGCCTAACCCCAGCACATTGGAAGCCCTCAGGGTTGCTAGAAAAAACGCCCAGCAGACTGTCCGCCACTGTGCAAACATCTACTGGCTGAATCTCTGCAGCAGTATACAGGCAGCTGCCGATACCGGGGATGCAAGAGCGATGTACGAAGACATCAAGAAGGCGACTGGACCCTCTGTCGTCAAGACTGCCCCACTCAAGTCCAAGACAGGAGAAGTCATCAGGGATCAGGGGAAGCAACAGCAGCGCTGGGTTGAGCATTACCTCAAGTTGTACGCAACCCAGAACGTTGTTACAAAGACTGATCTGGACGTTGTGTTGGGAACAGGGATATATCCCGCATGACATGCAAGACGCAAACATCTTCACGGTATATAAAAACAAAGGGGACCCCAGCAATTGCAACAGCTATCGGGGCATCTCCCTACTGAGCATTGTTGGAAAGGTGTTTGCCAGGGTTGTCCTGACATGTCTGCAGATCCTAGCCTCTCGAGTCTACCCAGAGTCTTAGTGTGGCTTCCGAGCTGGCCAGTCAACCATAGACATGATATTCTCACTACGCCAGCTTCAGGAGAAATGTCAAGAGCAGCAGATGCCCCTCTTTATCGACTTCATTGATTTGACCAAGGCATTTGACCTGGTTAGCCGGAGCAGAGTTTTCAAGCTACTGAAGAAGATCGGATGTCCACCACAACTTCTAGCAGTCATCACCGCATTCCATGAGGACATGCACAGCACAGTCTGCTTCAATGGTGAAACGTCTGATGCTTTTCCAGTTAGCAGCGGAGTGAAACAAGGTTGTGTCCTTGCGCCCACACTTTTTGGTATCTTCTTCTCCATGCTCCTCCAATATGCCTTCAGAGACTGCAGTGTGGGAGTCTACATACACACCAGGTCTGACGGCAAGCTCTTCAACATCTCCCACCTTCGTGCCAAGACCAAAGTCATTGAGTTACTCCTACGTGAGATGTTTTTCGCCAACTCTTAGAGCTCTGATCTCACATACGGAGGAAGGTTTGCAGCAGCTTGTCAGTCGCCTCTCCCACACTCCAAGGAGTTTGGGCTGACCATTAGCCTCAAGAAGACCAACGTCATGGCTCAGGGCACAGACCATCCTCCCATGGATGCAACCTGGAGGTTGTGGAGAGCTTCACCTACCTTGGGTCGACTATATCCTTCACAGTCTCCACCGATGCAGAGCTAAATCATAGGATTGCCAAGGCTGCAGGAGTCATAGCCAGGCTAAATCACAGGGTGTGGCAAAACTCCAACCTTACTATGAAAACCAAGCTGTGTGTCTATCAGGCCTGCATTTTAAGCACACTCCTCTACGGTAGTGAGACTTGGACAACCTACGCTAGGCATGAGAGGAAGCTCTACAGCTTTCACCTGAGGTGCCTGCGATGCATCCTTCATGTACAGTGGCAGGACAGGGTACCCGATACAGATGTTCTGGAATGCGCCAACACGAGCAGCATGTTTGCAATGCTCTGTGAGAAGCGTCTCCGTTGGCTTGGCCACGTTAGAAGAATGGATCCAGGTCACATTCCCAAAGATCTTCTGTATGGTGAGCTGGCTGAGGGTTCAAAGATGTCTGCAAGAAGGACATGAGATTTTGCAGCATCAACCCTAGTTCGTGGGAATCCAGTGCTGAAGACCGTACAGCCTGACGTTTTGCCGTTAGAAAGGCACTCAAAAAGCGGAGAAGGACAGGTTTAAGCACCTTGCTGACAAGAGAGACAGGAGGAAGGCAATTTCAGCCACAGCATGCGACTCAATTTGTCTGCGGCAATTGCAACCGGGACTGCCACTCACGGGTTGGCTTGTACAGCCACTCGAGAAGGTGCAAATAAATTCACCCAAAACGGATGCTACACCATCGTCTCCCGAAGACGGAAGGATGCCAGATGATATATATATATATATATATATATATATATATATATATATATATATATATATATATATATATATATATATGCAAATTCAAAATCTATGAGCTCATGCAGGCGGGACTTCATTTAGTAGACATATTTTATGGTGAAGCATGGTGTTGGTGCTTAAATAAGTGTATCACTTGTTTATTGATATGATATGATTACAAAAGATCATTTTTCACCAGCAAATCCAGCCATGTTTTAAGATAAGAGCACGGCCAAGCCAAATGCAATAGAAACCCAGAAAGACCAGTTCTTTTTCTGTCTTTCTTTCTTTCTTTCTTTCTTTCTTTCTTTCTTAAGTAATCAGTAATCAGATTACTAATTATCTTACTTTCACGTTACTTTCGAACCCTATCAAACCTACAAAAATACACAACAAAGTGAAACTCGTAGTTCTTTTAGTAATTTCAGCGAACATCAATGTATGACGATGATTTATCAATGAATTATCATAAAACTTGCCTCATTTGTTGTCACTGTTTGTAGGACTACCAGACCGATAAAATATCAAACTTTTCTATCTAGGCTAGTTTGGTGTCGCTAGCCAAGGGGAGGCACTACTAAGCTATCATTGTCTGGGATTAGCTGCTACAGTGCCATGCAAAGTACATTATCTTTCCTTATGTGCTGCTCATATCATGTTCATGTAAACTGGAACTCATATAGACATTTACACACCGTGTTTTCCTGCTCAGCATCAGAGGATAATGTTTCAGTTTCCTGGTTTAAAAAAAATGGTGTATATACATTTTTCCTCACACTGAGCTAGTGTTTGGCACAATTGAGAACTGTCAGCTAATAAGAAACGAGTGTTTCCATGTTCCCTGAGAAGGGAACTTCGACGGTGCATTTAGCATAACAGTATGGGAGCGCCTTGCGCGCGTGACCGGTATCTGAAGCTTGTGTAAAATCATGTCTCTACTTATAGGCCTGCCATGATCAGGTGACGTGGCAATTAAGCGCGTCGCATGATATATATATGGCACCCGTGAACCACGCCGCCAGCCTTATTATCTTCAGCGAGACTGCATGTCTGTTGTTTGTGTGACAAAAACGCTTCATTTCTACTCGATATTTTTTCAAAATCTCTAAACTATTTTTTTTTTTTTAGAGTAAAAGAGAGGTAAGTAATGAGCGAGAAAGAATTCAAGAAGTGTGTTACGGCTTGCTCCCGTTTCATCACGGGGAAAAGTGCACACTTTCTGGGTGAAGTGTTAGCGGTGTAGTATGCGATGGCAGCCTCAAGAGGCTGTGCATGGTAACGCCTACATTAAGCAGCTTGACTCGCGCTCTTCTCGAAAAAAAAACGGAAGCCGAAGTGAGTCGGGTTTCAGAGCCTCGCGGATCTGGGCAGGCCACTGCCGAGGCAGGCAGCCGTCTCAGGTTCGGGGGATCTCTTATAGACCCGGAAGAGGAGCAGGAGACGAGCGCTGCTCTATCTCTTGCCCTGTCTTCCGGGTTCAGCTCTCCGCTGGATTTTGGAGCTCGCGTCGCGACTCCTCCTTCTGCTATGGAAAGCCAAAAGGTAATAATTCCTCTCTGACTACAAGTTGGATGTGTTAAAAACTGAGAGCAGCATATAAAGAGCCGCTTGAAGTGATTACCCAGTGAAAATAAATCCCTCACACTGCAGAAACTCCCGTCTTCCAGAAGTGCATGACAAAATCTCAGGCTTCTGGGGGAAAACCACTCGTAAACCATATTCATAACCCCACGATGTTGGATTATTTGGCCATTGGGGGAATGAACAGCATGGCTATTTAGCTATGCTCAAGGTGGAGGAGGCACTTGCGAGCTACCTCTCTCCACCGACGGCAGGTAATTACGGGGGCCGGCTTGCATCCAAGCCATGTAAGGCCACCATGGCATTGGTGGGCAAGCCTATGCAGTAGTAGTCTTGCTTGTGGGTCACTGCAGACAATGACAGGGTTGCAGGCCTACCAAGCAGACCTGCTGAGTCAGCTCGACATATGGCAGCATTGAAAAAAAAAGCCAGTTCCTTCCCTGTTGTCTCGAGCTCACCCGGGTGTCCATGAGTGGAGCCTGGGCCAGCACTAGTGTGAGGGAGACCCAGAAGGCAAGTATGGCAGCCCACCAACCCCCACCGACAGCCAGGGGAACCGGGCGGCCACAGTCGCAATCTGTTACTAGGCCTGATCTGAGAATGGTCATAAAGGCCAAGCAGGCAAGGAAGAGCGATCCTGAGGGGCCGTGGAGGGATGTATCTGGGGACATGAGGTTGTTAGCCCCCAGGGCTACTGTAGGGCCTCCCCTAGCCAAGGCGGTCCCCAAGTTTTCAGTGTTCTCTGGTCAGCAAGCTGTCACAGGGCAATAAAAATCTGATGCTTTCCCTCCAATAGAATGTGGAATAGTTAACGTCACTAAAAGACCATTGGGCAGTGTGCAAACTACTTCCAAATGTGTCTCCATGGGTTCTGTCTACCGTAGAAAGGGTTACCGGGTCCAGTTTATAGCTCGACCCGCCCCCCCATTCACAGGTGTGCTCACCACAGCAGTCAGCACAAACCAGAGCCCGACGTTAGCGCAGGAAGTAAGTTCCCTTTTGGACAATGGGGCCATAGAACATGTACCTCGTTCCCGAAGGGAGGGAAGTTTACAGCCATTATTTCCTGTTCCGCAAAAAAGTGGGAGTATGCGGCCAATTTTAGATCTGCATCATCTGAACCGTACTCTTCGGACATACAGGTTCAGAGGCTGACGCTCAAACTTATCGTGCCACAGATTCAGTTCAAGAACTGTGGCGATAGATCTAAAAGGTGCATATTTCCACATAGGAATGTTGCTAGCTTTATCCCCTCGCACCGTCACAAAGTGCATGGATGTCACTCTGGCTCCATTGGGACTCCAGGGCATCTGTGTACCAAACTACCTGGACGACTGGTTAATTCTAGCACGATCCATATATATCATGTGACGTGCTTAATTGCCACGACACCTGATCATGGCAGGCCTATAAGTAGAGGCATGATTTTAAACAAGCTTCAGATACCAGTCACGCGCGCAAGGCGCTCCCATACTGTTATGCTAAATGCAACGTCTCATTCCCTTCTCAGGGAACAGGGTTACCCTGACGTTTTTTCCTGTAAACTCTCTCATCTCTGTTCACTGAAGAAATAAAATCACATCACTGCTGTCTTCTTTTACTGACCTTCAGTTATTTAATGACCAGTTTCTCCAAGTGGAGAATTATTCGGGGCTAAAGAAAAAATCTTCGGGGCAAAACGTGATTTATTACACTCAGCTCTGTTACTAACTGACTGACTGATTTGCTTACTTGCTTGAAATTTTCATTTAGTTTTGGTCCACAAGATGATTTTGATTTAAAATTCATTCAGTTGGCCAGATTAGGGCATTTATCGGACTGATTGAAGCCCATGTGTTATTGAATAAGATGCTTGAGACACTCTGTAAAGATGGAATGTTGTATGGACTAATGCGCAGCTCCAGATTCCAGAACCATCCCAAAACCTTATTTTATTTACGTTTAGATTTATTTTCAGTTTAATTTTTGTCTTGCTTTAACATCAGTCATCAGTCGTTTCTTTTGGATTATCGTGAGTATAGATTTCCTATAATTATGACTAAATAAGTACAACCATTGGTAAGAACATCATAGTTGCACAGACTACAATAAGTATATGTATTATCTGAAAAATACTTTTCCAGACACTTTTTGTTTGTGTGTGTGTCTGTACTGTGCAATGTACATAGTTCTACAACTGAATGCAATATACACAGCTGTGTGTATGTGTGTATGTGTGTGTGTTTCCTGTAATGCAGTGGTTCTCAAACTGGGGGCCGCATAGAAATTGTAGAATATAATTTAAAAACAAATAATTGACTCTACGGCACTGGTTCTCAGTCGGGGGGTGGTGGAGAGATCGGAACTGGGGCGCGAATTTTTTTTAAATTCACAGACATTGCGTCATTTGGGTCCTAGGTGTATTTTATTGCTCTTCAAATTGAATGTGCTTAAATGGGAAAACTCCGCGTTCTCTCTCCTTCTGTATTTTCTTTTTACTGCGGAGAGGCGGAGTTTAGCATGCCTTTTATCTAGCTGTCACTGCAGACCAGTGTTGCCAACTTAGCTACTTTTCAGACCCCTTTAGAGACTTTTTTTGCAAAAAAACAAAAAAAAAACAAAAGGGCGCCTGGCGACTTTTTGTACAAACCTTATTACCTTTCCAAATGTCGCCAGTTCTTTCCTGCAAGCGCGAGGTCTCGCTTTCCCGCTGCACTCACACACCTCTCTCTGCGTCTGCTCTGTTCAGTGAGGGGCTGAGAGCCGGGGATTTAACAACCTCATGGATAACGAGACGTACCCTTCGTCCATATTTACATAATTTGTATGTTTTACATGTAAAATAGTCCACGTTATTACAGCCTAGTTCTCTTGTCCAAAGTAGTTATAGTGTTCAGAAACATTTTTGATCATTCATGTTCCATACCTGTCCGTTCTAAATTCATAAAAGTGATGTTGAATAATATAAAAAATACAAAAGCAAAAAAATCTATCTATCGATCTATCAGTCAAACACACACACACACACACACACATATATATATATATATATATATATATATATATATATATATATATATATATATATATATATATATATATATATATACACAGAGAGATAGATAGATTATTATATAGAACAGGTAATCATTATACCTGGTCTCCTCCAATATGGGGGGTGTGCCTCATAATAGTGAAGGCTTGGGGGGTGGGGGGGCTTTAGTTCCAAAAGGTTGAGAACCTCTGCTCTAGGGGATGCACCTTACACAAGTGGGGCCTCAAGCTGAAAAACTTGAGAACCATTGCTGTAGTGTTCTGACATTTAAGAGTGATTCTAGAGTTTAACACTTGGAGGAGATCAGACCCCAATGCGAATTTTTAATGAGGAAACAAAGTTCTGCAACTGAATGTGTAGTAAGTGTGTGTGTGTGTGTGTGTGTGTGTGTGTGTGTGTGTGTGTGTGTGTGTGTGTTCACTTCAGATTAACTGTGACCCTGATCAGGATAAAATGTTTGCTGATAATAAATGAATGACTGATTTGATGTTGAGAATGTGAGGGTCGGTCCCTGTGTGTAGGCCGACCACTGGTTGCAATACTGTAAACACAGGATTGTTTTTTTTTTTTTCAAAGGAGGCACATTTTTCTTTAGGGCAAAAATGTGAAAGTTATTGTAAAGTTTAACTGCACATTTGTTTTTGTGTTTTCTAGAAGTGTAATCCATTCCAGCAGAAGAGACCAGACTCTTCAGGACTCAGGACTTCAGGACTGTTTGTGCAATCTTTAATAATATTCAACGATGGAGACTCCTGATTTGGACACAGATAACTTGTCCCCGCCCTCAAAAACATGGTAACCTACAGTGTCTTTGTATTTTAGTCATTAAGTATTCATATCTAAATTATTTATTGAGTACATATGAAAGGAATCATTTAACCAAAGGATTTATAATAATAATAATAATAATAATAATAATAATAATAATAATAGCAATAATAATAATAATAATAATAATAATAATAAACTTTATTTTATAAAGTGCCTTTAAAGCAGCTTCTCAAAGCGCTGTACATAAACTCACAGTCCACAGAAAAATAAAACAAATAAAAGTTAATAAGAAAAAAAAACAACAACATTAATAATAAAAAATAATTATAAAACAATCTAAAAAGACATCAGCAGTCGAATGCAAGTTTAAAAAAGTGTGTCTTGAGAAGAGCTTTAAAAATGCCAAAAGTCTGATCTTCCCTGAGTTCAGGAGGAAGAGAGTTCCAAAGTGAAGGAGCATAGACAGAAAAAGCTCTGTCACCCATAGATTTTAGGTGTTTGTGGAACAGTTAACAGATTACACTGTAAGGAGCACAGTCTGCGATTTGGGGTGTAAGGGATTAATACTATTTACTATTTATTTACTATTAATGAAAATCTAACAATCTTCACTTAGCATGAAAAATGTTAGATTCTGTTCATTGTAAGTAAAATTAAATCCTCATTAAATTAACAAGTTAGGTAAAACTTTAAAGATTGCATATAAATCACTAAAGGACTGTCTATAATGCTGTGCAGTAAACACCAGGGAAAGGGATCAGAATCACCAGCACCCAGCTGTATCTCCATGAAGAGTGATCAGTCTAGGGAGCTTCCTCTGGAGTTTAAAGATGGAGACTCCTCACTTCTACACAGGTAACATCTCACTGTTAATGTCACTGCTAAAGTCATAGTTTAAGGGAAATTTAACTAGATAAACAGGATGGCAAAATAAATACCAAAGACTATAACTGTAATTATTAATGAAGACATTAAGTGTCCAAAAACTTTTTTTCACTCATTCAAAATCTATTTTTGGGGAATTGTTTTGCTTGAAAAGTGTGCTTGTGGTATCTTTAAAATAAATGCTACTTTGTTTGACATGTTGTTTTGTAATGCAGTAAAACTCATACATCTGTAAGTGTGGCTTATGTGTCCAAAATCATTTTGGGGCTGCTGTACAGTGCATTCGGAAAGTATTCACAACGTTTCACTTCCACATTTTATGTTGTGTTACAGCCTTACTCCAAAATGGATTAAATTAATTATTTTTCTCAAAATTCTACAAACAATACCCCATAATGACAATGGGAAAGAATTTTGTTTGAAATCTTTGCAAATTTATTACAAATAAAAAAACAAAAAAAAGCACATGTACATGAGTGTTCACATCCTTTGCTCAATACTTTGTTGAAGCACCTTTGGCACCAATTACAGCCTCGTCTTTTTGAGTATGATGCTACAAGCTTGGCACACTTGTTTTTGGGCAGTTTTTCCCATTCTTCTTTGCAGGACCTCTTAAGCTCCATCAGGCTGGATGGGGAGCGTCGGTGCACAGCCATTTTCAGATCTCTCCAGAGATGTTCAATCGGGATCAAGTCTGGGCTCTCTCTGGGCCACTCAGGGACATTCACAGAGTTGTCCTGTAGCCACTCCTTTGTTATCTTGGCTGTGTGCTTAGGGTCGTTGTCCTGAGGGAAGAGGAACCTTCGCCACAGTCTGAGGTCCAGAGCATTCTGGAGCAGGTTTTCATCAAGAATGTCTCTGTACATTGCTGCATTCATCTTTCCCTCGATCCTGACTAGTCTCCCAGTTCCTGCCATTGAAAAACATCCCCACAGCATGATTCTGCCACCACCATGCTTCACTGTAGGGGTGGTTTTGGCCAGGTGATGAGAGGTGCCTGGTATCCTCCAGACATGACACTTGCCATTCAGGCCAAAGAGTTCAATCTTTGTTTCATCATGGTCTGAGAGTCCTTCAGGTGCATTTTGGCAAACTCCAGGCAGGCTGTCATGTGCCTTTTACTGAGGAGTGGCTTCCGTCTGGCCACTCTACCATACAGGCCTGATTGGTTTTTGTCATCTCCCTGATTACGGCCCTTCTCACCCGATCGCTCAGTTTGGCCGGGCGGCCAGCTCTAGGAAGAGTCCTGGTGGTTCCAAACTTTTTCCATTTACGGATGATGGAGGCCACTGTGCTCATTGGGACCTTCAATGCTGCAGAAATGTTTCTGTACAGGTGGACTCCAATCAAATTGTAGAAACATCTCAAGGATGATCAGTGGAAACAGGATGCACCTGAGCTCAGTTTTGAGTGTCATGGAAAAGAATACTTATGTACATGTGCTTTTTTTTTTTTTAAATAAATTTCTAAAGATTTCAAATAAACTTCTTTCACATTGTCATTATGGGGTATTGTTTGTAGAATTTTGAGGAAAATAATTAATTGAATCCATTTTGGTATACGGCTGTAACATAACAAAATGTGGAAAAAGTGAAGTGCTGTGAACACTTTCCGGATGCACTGTATGTCCAATCATTTCAGGCTAGTCCACCACTTAGCATGATTTAGCCACTGACAGGATACTAAGCCATAAGAACCTTCTAGACTTACACCAGCATTCATTCAGGAAATCTCACTAAAGTGCCTGCTGCTTCATCACTGTAAGACACGAATACGGATGTTTAAAACAGTCAGTGGTAAAATTTGAGATTTTGTCTTGAATGTCCCTATAAAGGCTGTGCTGCACAGTCATTAATAGCAGTTTTGATAGTTTTGATATTTGTTATATTATATTGGTTGTAGTGATGATACAATACTTTCACCTAATATAGAAATGATGTAAATATTAAACACTGATTTTAAAATTAATAGCAAGGACAAATTAAGGGTATGTTGTTGTGTATTAAACTCCAGAGATCACCATTGGTTGGTGGAATATCCAGAGTGATATCTTTATAATGACTTTTGCTGAAATAAAAAGAAACAATATCTAATATATGAACACAAGCAATGACTTTTTATCATAAATCTTGTCCCTTGCGTTATAACATAGACTTAATACTTTATTCTGAAACTTAATACAGAAAATGGCATTGTATGAAAAATTTGGAAGCTATACAGAAAGCTTTTGACAGTATCTACAGATTGACAGAAATGTATATTGAATGCCTCACAGCTCCAGGGTCTGCAGTGGCTGTCAGTGTGGAGTTTCACATGTTCCCCCCTTGTCTGTGTAAGTTTTTTCTGAGTTCTTCAATTTCCTGTCACCTTCCAGACACATGCCAGTGGGTGGACTGGCTAACATGAACTGCCCTATACGTGTTGGAGTGGTGTAAAATCCAGGCTGTAGGATTATCCTGGCTATAGTTTGGGGTTTTATACCTTTGAATCTTTCTGACAATTCAACTAAATTCAATACAGATTTATTTGTATAGCACTTTTAACAATGGACATTATCCCAAAGCAGCTATACAGAAATATATAAATTCAGGATATAGATTTTAAATGTATGAATTTATCCAACTTATTTATCCAATTTATTTAAAAAGATTTATTGATAATTGTATCTGTACTGGCATCTCTTTAGAACACACTACCTGTTCATTCACATCCCTAATGGCTATACAGGAAATAAAACATAGAATAACTGGAACTAAAACAGGGCCAAATTAATATCTCCAGTTCCACAATGTTCGTTATTGTCATGTTGTATGTAGCACTGTATAAAATTAAGGCTAATGTTTAGACTATAATGTTTAAGTAAGGAAAATTAGAAACTACAATTTTTGTTCACAGTGTTCCACAAAAGGCAGGAGACAGAATAAGAAAGATCATCAGAGATACAGGGTAAGAACAAACCAACAACATGACTGTGACACTGACACTGGTATTATAACCCTCTCTGCTGTTATTAACTACAAAGTGATTAGATTATAGAAAACATACAGTAGAATAAAATAAACACATAGTGAGATCATCATAAAGAACTATCTGTGGTAACCAGTCTGAAAAAATGTGATCTTAAAGTCTAATAATGGAACCCCATGCCTCACCACATGTTCCTACTTCACCCTCTCACAGACACGACCAAGAATCTGCTGCTGTGAAAGAATTCCAGAAAGAGTTCAAATTAAATCTGATGAAGAAGTTTCAGTGTTTGAATGGAGTGATAATAAACCTGGGAAACCAAACACTCCTGAATGAGATCTACACAGAGCTCTACATCACAGAGGGAGACAGTGGAGATGTCAATGATGAACATGAGGTGAGCCAGATCGAGGCAGCATCCAGGAGAACAACAACAGAGGACACACCAATCAAATGCAATGACATCTTTAAGCCCTTATCTGAACAAAATGAACCCATCAGAACTGTGCTGACAAAGGGAGTCGCTGGCATCGGAAAAACAGTCTCTGTGCAGAAGTTCATTCTGGACTGGGCTGAAGGGAAAACAAATCAGGACATCCACCTCATATTTCCACTTCCTTTCAGAGAGCTGAATCTGATGAAGGACCAGAAACTGAGTCTGATTGAGCTCCTTCATTTCTGTTTTAATGAAACAAAAGAAACAGAAATGTCCAGGTTAGAAAAGGTTCTGTTCATTTTCGACGGATTGGACGAGTGTAGTTTTCCTCTGGATTTCCAGAATACAGTGAGAGTGTGTGATGTTACTGAATCAGCATCAGTGCATGTGCTGCTGATAAACCTGATCAAAGGGAATCTGCTTCCCTCTGCTCTCATCTGGATCACCTCCCGACCAGCAGCAGCTGATCAAATCCCCTCTGAGTGTGTCCATCGAGTCACAGAGGTACGAGGGTTCAATGACCCACAGAAGGAGGAGTACTTCAGGAAGAGAATCAGTGATCAGAGCCTGGCCAATAACATCGTCACACACCTGAAGTCATTAAGAAGCCTCTACATCATGTGCCACATCCCAGTCTTCTGCTGCATTTCAGCCACTGTTCTAGAGAGAATGTTGGGTGAAGCAGAGAGTGGAGAGATCCCCAAAACTCTGACTCAAATGTACACACACTTCCTCATCATTCAGACAAACATCATAAGAGAAAAGTACTCAAAGAAGCAGGAGAGTGATGAAGAAATGCTTCTTAAACTGGGACAGCTGGCTTTTCAGCAACTGAAGAAAGGGAACCTGATCTTCTATGAGGAAGACCTGAGAGCGTGTGGCATTGATGTGAGAGAAGCAGCAGTGTACTCAGGTGTGTGTACGCAGATCTTCAGAGAGGAGTTTGGGCTTCACCAGAGTAAAGTGTACTGCTTTGTTCATCTGAGCATTCAGGAGCACCTCGCAGCTCTGTATGTGCACCTGACATTCATGATGGAAAAGAGAAATGCTCTTAGTCAGTATCAGTTCTTTGAAAGAGGAATGAGAAACAATACAATCTCAGATGTACACAAGAGTGCTATAGATCAGACCTTAGAAAGTCAGACTGGACATCTAGATCTTTTCCTTCGCTTTCTTCTGGGTCTCTCACTGAAGTCCAATCAGAATCTATTAAAGGCCTTAGTAACACAGACAGGAAGTAGCTCCCAGAGCATAGAGGAAACAGATCAGTACATTATCAAGAAGATCAGTGAAGATCTTCCTACAGAAAAATCCATCAATCTGTTCCACTGTCTGAATGAACTGGGTGATGATTCTCTAGTGGAGGAAATCCAACACTACCTGAAATCTGGAAAACAAAGTGAACTCTCTTCTTCACAGTGGTCTGCTCTGGTGTTTGTGTTACTGACATCAGCACAGGAGCTGGAAGAGTTTGACCTGAGTAAATATTACAGTACAGATAAGATACCAGTAACTGTTCTTCTGAAGCTGATCCCTGTGATTGCAGCCTCTAGAAAAGCAATGTAAGTAAACCTGAATACAACTGTTCTACTGTTAACGTTATGACTCAGTATCTTGAAATAATATATAAATAAAAAAAATATATAAAAAATATATATAAAAAAAAATATATATATATATATATATATATATATATATATATATATATATATATATATAAAACGAATCAAGGTTGAGCCAGAAGCAAGTGCAGATAACATTTATTTAAACAAATGTACTATGAGACAAAGACACTAAGACAACTTGGTATAACGCTGTGGCATGAAACAAAACACCGAGACATAAACGAGTCTAGGACAACAAAAGACCAGCAAACAGTGCAGACAAGGAGTGCAGACAAGGACCACACACACACACACACACACACACACACACGCTCATTAACAAAATGCGAGTCAGGTGCAGGTGGTCATGTGACAGCTTGTGCAGTGCAGTGGCTGATGGGAAGTGGAGTCCAGAGTTTCTTGATACATGACAGAACCCTCCCCCAAGGGCGCTACTCCTGGAGTGCCCAAAATTATACGTCCTCCATCTGGTGGTCCTGGCCCCCTGGGCAAAATGTCCCCAGCAGAACCAGGAGGCCGAGCGGCTTCCACAACGGCACAGGGAGGCTGAGATACTTCCTCGGCAGAGCATGAAAGCGGGGAAATGTCCTCGGCAGAGCATGAAAGCGGGGCGACGTCCTCCACGGGACAGGAGAGGGGAGCGAGGTTCTCCGCGAGGCTCCAGGGGGGAGGAGCGAGGTTCTCCGCGAGGCCAGGGAGAGGAGCGAGGGTCTCCGCGAGGCCAGGGAGAGGAGCGAGGGTCTCCGCGAGGCCAGGGAGAGGAGCGAGGGTCTCCGCGAGGCCAGGGAGAGGAGCGAGGGTCTCCGCGAGGCCAGGGAGAGGAGCGAGGGTCTCCGCGAGGCCAGGGAGAGGAGCGAGGGTCTCCGCGAGGCCCAAGGGAGGGACGATGCTCTCCGCGGAGCATGAGGGGGGAACGATGTCCTCCGTGGAGCAGGAAGGGGGAACGACATTCTGAGAGAAGCAAAGAAAAGGAGCGACGTCTTTAGCAGAACATGGAGGCAGAGCGACGACCTCAGCCGAGCAGGGAGGCAGAGCGACGACCTCAGCCGAGCAGGGAGGCAGAGCGACGACCTCAGCCGAGCAGGGAGGCAGAGCGACGACCTCAGCCGAGCAGGGAGGCAGAGCGACGACCTCAGCCGAGCAGGGAGGCAGAGCGACGACCTCAGCCGAGCAGGGAGGCAGAGCGACGACCTCAGCCGAGCAGGGAGGCAGAGCGACGACCTCAGCCGAGCAGGGAGGCAGAGCGACGACCTCAGCCGAGCAGGGAGGCAGAGCGACGACCTCAGCCGAGCAGGGAGGCAGAGCGACGACCTCAGCCGAGCAGGGAGGCAGAGCGACGACCTCAGCCGAGCAGGGAGGCAGAGCGACGACCTCAGCCGAGCAGGGAGGCAGAGCGACGACCTCAGCCGAGCAGGGAGGCAGAGCGACGACCTCAGCCGAGCAGGGAGGCAGAGCGACGACCTCAGCCGAGCAGGGAGGCAGAGCGACGTCCTCAGCCGAGCAGGGAGGCAGAGCGACGACCTCAGCCGAACAGGAAGGTTGAACGAGAGCCGTAATAGGGGAGGGAGGGTGGGAGTTGGTCTCAGCCCTGACCACAGATTCCCCCTCCTGTCGGCGTGGCATGGCGTAGTCCTTTATGAATGCCGGGTGTGGCCTGGTGCATGGTCTGTCCGGCTGCGGCAGGCCTAGCATGCGGTTATTCTGAGCGAGTAGTGCATCTGTCCTTCTTCCCTGCTCCAATAGCCCTCTATACCACTCCGCGTATGCTGCAAACCAGGTGTCCATCTTGGTGATCTGCTGCTTCTGATAAATGGTCTTTCATTCTGTCACGAATCTATGAGACAAAGACAAAGACAAAGACAAAGACAAAGACAAAGACACTAAGACAACTTGGTATAACACTGTGGCATGAAACAAAACACCGAGACATAAACAACAAGAGTCTAGGACAACAAAAGACCAGCAACCACTGCAGACAAGGACTATATATACACACACAAGAGTGCTCATTAACAAAACGTGAGTCAGGCGCAGGTGGTCATGTGACAGCTAGTGCAGTGCAGTGGCTGATGGGAAGTGGAGTCCAGAGTTTCTTGATACATGACAGAACCCTCCCCCAAGGGCACTACTCCCGAGCGCCCAAAATTATACGTCGTGCAGGTGGTCATGTGACAGCTAGTGCAGTGCAGTGGCTGATGGGAAGTGGAGTCCAGAGTTTCTTGATACATGACATAATGAGATGCACCAATACTAAATTTGTCAGCCGATACTGATAACCGATTATTCAGAGTGATATCGGCAGATACAGATAACCGATACTGATAGTTCTGCCTTTTATACCTTCTTTTAAATTAATAATGATTAATTTAAAAGAATTCTGAAAGAAATGCAAATAAAAACTTTATTCTCTCCATTTCAACAAGTTGTTTCACAGTAACTGGTCTCATAAACAGAAAACATTACTCTAATTAACATTAACACATGAACTGAATTCTAAAGATTAAAGTAAGATTTCTTAAATTATTGAATGTTATTACTTTTATTAACATTGACTGAATTCTAAAAAAAAACTCCTGTTAGTCTCACATTCACTCGCCACAAACAAAAGCATTTCTACGTCATCATTGTTTATCAAACTGGGAATATATAATATAAACTTTTTTGTAAATTAATATTAAGTGGATATGAAATCTACTACTTGTCACATGTCGTGACGAAAGGAAAATGAGGACGGATGCAATCGCAGTTTCAACAGTTTTATTGAAGATAAAGACACAGGCAGGTAAATCCAAATAGTGAACAGAAACGTAATCCAGAAATATGCAAAGGTCAGGCGATCGGCAAACAGCCATAAAGGGGCGAGGCAGGAATCAAGGTCGTAGTCACGGAAATACAGGGTCGAGAAACAAAACAAGAAACATGAACAATAGCGTGGGACTGGAGACACCAGCGTGACTTAAACAGACGAATCTAAACATGAAACATGACATGGGCTATGACTATGGCTAACTATGGAAAGGCCTCTAAACTAATCTACTCTAATATATCTTATCTAAGTTTCTTATCTGATATTCCTCGCTGTGTGCTGGGAGGCGCGCAGTATATATGCCGACATAATCAGTGTTGTAATGGCTGACGGCTGAGGGCAATTCAGACACACGTGAAACAACAACCAATGACAGAACGGGAAGGAGACATAACAGAAACAAACAAATGCACGGGTCGAAATGTCACGATTGTCAACAAGGGAAAAGCAGCACCTGCTCGTGCATGCGCGCTCACATGCTCCATAGCACACTGTTTAAAGGGGAAATCGTGACACTACTCTACAAATATATTTTTATGTGCAATATGTACTTTTTTTGTCAATTCATCTTCAACTTAAATCCTTCAACGGTATTCTGGCCCTTTAATTCAGCGTGCGTGAAAATTGACTTCCGGTGTAAAATCAGTGCAGAGCTTACAGACATTACAAACTGCAGTTTTGTCATCATTCCACACAAGAGACATCTTTACACACAGCACGAAATCGATGTGTTTTCCCGCCCTCTTTTGATTGACAGGATATAATCGGCCCTGATCATCGGATGTTTTTAGCCTTTGTCCCGATACATCGGTGCATCTCTAATATGTATATAATTAAATATGAAAGATTTTTTTTATTATAATTCATTATTACCATAGTAATGCTCATTTTATGTTGGATATTTGTCACAGGTTCACACCTCTGATTCCACCAGGTATAAAGAACCAAGTTTATTGTGATTATCATTATTGTTTATTAATGCAAGATCGCAATTCCAAAAAAAACATTTTTATTATTATTACTTGTATAATAACTTTGCTATAATTATGAGTCAGTTAAAAGGTTTTGTTCATGAGGTGGAAATGGCCTTTCATAGAGAAATGACTTTGAAAAGCCTGTTACTCATTAGAGGCAACAATTTTATTTATATTTTTATGATACAATATAATTTTATTACTTGTTAATTAATTTTTTTTTTAATTTTTTGTTGCATTGACCTGAGAAATTATTTTCTTCTTTTTCCATGGAGTAGCTCGGTAATGCACTTTTCTGGGAGAGATGCACAAGCACACACACACACACACACACACACACACACACACACACACACAGACACATGGGAAGTCACACACGGAAAGCTACAACAGAGAGCGTGCAAGGGGAAGAAAATGCCCAGAATGCAAATCAGAATGCAAATCAGAATGCAAAGGTAGGGAATAAATAAGGAGCCCCGGACCACACACACAAACAGAGGCAGACTTAGCACTGGACAAAGGTAGGCCAAGGGCCCCTAAAAATGCAAATTAATTATTCATGCAAAATAACATGCAACAAATTTAAATATCGACATTGAAACACTGGAATGAGGGCCACATTCATTTATTTTTCCTAAGGCCCCCAAATTACTAAATCCACTCATAAGCGCACATTCACACAAACACGCACACACACGCACACACACACACGGGAAGTCACACACGGAAAGCTACAACACAGAGAGTGCAAGGGGAAGAAAATGCCCAGAATGCAAATCAGAATACAAAGGCAGGGAATAAATAAGGAGCCCTGCACCGCACTCACAAACAGAGGCAGACTTAGCACTGGACAAAGGTAGGCCAAGGGCCCCTAAAAATTCAAATTAATTATTAATGCAAAATAACATGCAACAAATTTAAATATCAACATTAAAACACTGGAATGAGAGCCCCATTCATTTATTTTGCCTAAGGCCCGCAAATTACTAAATCCACTCCTACGCGCACACTCACACACACACACACACACACAGAATGTGAACTTGAATGGGGCAAAAACAGCTGGGTTACACATGTAACCCTGTATCCCTGAGAAGGGAACGAGGCATTGTGTGAGCTCCAGACTATGTGAAGCACCCTTGCACATGAACAGCATCTGAGGCTTGTGTAACATCATGCATATTTATAGGCCTGCCGGGATAAGGTAACGTGACAATTAAGCACGTCACATAATATAAAAACAGCGCCTGTGAACCGTGCCATCAGCCTCTCTTATCTGAAGCGAATGCACGATTCCCAGGCATGCCCCAGTATGACAAAGCTAGCAATGTCTTCTTCCCTTCTCAGAGAATAAGGTTACATGCATAACCCGGACATTCCCTTTCAAAGGGAACTCAACGTTGCTGTGTGAATGACAATGACCACTCCGTCATACTTACGGTATGGCCTGTACAAAAAAATCCGAGCCCGACGGTCACTGCAAGACACTCGAGCCTGGAATGGAATGTATATTGAGGCTGTAATATCGAATGAATGTGTGCAGCATAAACTACCCTGCTGCAGCACACATATCCTGTAAGGGTACCCCCTTGGACAAAGCCTTTGAGGAGGCAACACCCCTAGTGGAATGAGCCCTTATGCCCAGAGGCGTAGTGAGACCACGCATCTCATAAGCAATAGTGATTGCTTCCACTATCCAATTAGAATGGGCTGCTTTGACACATCACCACTACTGTCACCGCCAAAGCAGACCAGCAGCTGTGGACGGTGGACGTAAGTACAGAGAGCCCTTACTGGACACAGCAGGTGCAATTTCTCTTCTTCCAGTGTGAGGAACGGAAGAGGGCAGAAAGCCTGCAACACTACTGGCTGGGCAGCAGATGTAGGCACTTTAGGAACATTATCCAGCCTAGCATATAGGAAGGCCTTTGTTAATCCAGGGGCAAAGTCAGGAAGGGGCAACAGAGAGAGCTTGTAGATCTCCTACATGCTTGAGAGATGTGAAGGCCAGCAGAAGATCAACCTTTAGAGTCAGAAGCTTCTCAGAGGCTGACTCTAAGGGCTCAAATGGCACACCTGACAGACCTTCCAGGACCACAGAAAGATCCCAGGAAGGTATGCGTGGTCTGCAGATGGCCTCAGCCGCCTGACACCACGCATAAACCTCGAAGTTAGAGGATGTTGCCCCACAGAGGCTCCATCAGTAGGGGCATGGCTGACCAAAATGGCAGCCACGTAGACCCTGATTGTAAAAGGAGCCAACCCTGCTGAAAAACGTCCTCGTAAGAACTCCAGGAATGTAGCTATTGCACAGTTCACTGGTTTGAACGGACGTTCCTCACACTATGAGTCAAAAAGTCACCACTCTAGCATTCAGCATGGTCTCTACAACCTCAGTTGTGAGACCATAATCTATGAGCTGGTGCCCCTCAGGGGCCAGACCACAGTTTCCATAGTTCCGGCCGAGGGTGATAAATCAGCCCTCTGGCTTGAGACTGCAGATGGGAATCTCCCAAGGAGTGCCAGACATAGACAGTCTTGGCAAACTCTCACAAGAACTTGTGGGAGCAGAGTGATCACGGGAAAAACTTACAGACATGACCTCAGCCACATGTGCACCATGGCTCCCAGCCCTGATGGTGTGGGAGGAGTTTAGGTGAACCACAGCAGATAGTGTGTTGTTGCCTCGGAGGTGAACACATCCACTTCCGCTTGGCTGAACCTCCACTATATGGACTCCACCACTTGTGGATGGAGCCACCAATCCCTGGGCCTCAACACCTGCCTCAACAGAATGTCTGCCCCACATTGCAGTTGCGCAGAATGTACATTGCACTCACTGACAAAAACTTTCCCTCTGCCCAGAGAAAAATTAGTTGTGCCTGCCTGAACAATTGGGTGCAAACATTATCTTCTCTGGTGGTTGATGTATGAGACCACTGCTGTGTTGTCTGTCACAACGAACACATGGTGACCTCTCAATTGTGGAAGAAAGAATTTCAGTGCTAGAAATACAGCCCACATTACTAGGTGATTTATATGCCTCTCCAGCTAAGGACCACTCCAGAGACCGTGTGCTGGATAGCTGTCTAAGACCATGCCCCAGCCCGTGAGGGAGGTGTCTATCATTACTGTCTTGCGATAAGGAGACACCCCTAGAGTGTGACCCAAGGCTAGAAACCGGGGACACCTCCAGATTCTCAGAGCACGTAGGCATTGCCATGCGACACTGATTACTCAGATGAAACCCCCGACTTTTCAGTCACCACTGAAACGGTCTCATGTGCAATAGGCCCAATGGTATGATGGTGGCTGCTGCAGCCATAAACCCCAACAGTCTCTCGTAGAGACTGGAGGGGATGCCCAGATTCAGCTTTATCTTGCTCAATGTTGATAGGATTAACCCTAAAGGTGTTGGGGTAGAAACGCCCTCATCATAGTAGAATCCCTATAACTACTACAAAAGTTGTCCTCTGCACTGGAGAAAACATACATTTCTTGAGTTTCAACCTGAGCCCCAAGCTCAGTTTATCTTCAATAGCTTCCTTCCTGTTTGAAGTAAATTTGTAGGGTATTTGAGACATACACATTAGTAAGGAGAAGGACTAGACTTGTTGAAGCATCCTCATTCATACAGTTCACATTGAGTTCTACTTGTTAAAATGTTGCTGCTTTTAAGCCATTTTTAACTGTTCTATTTACAATTGTGCTATTTCACTAACATCTATAATTATCGAAGAATGATAGGATGGATTTGAATAAAAAATATTGTTTTTAATGTAAAACATATTTCAATATATAATTATGACTAATAATATATAGAAGAGACTGATATAGTTATTTATTTAGACTATTTTTAATTTGACAATGACATTGACATTTATAGAATATAAACTACAGTATTTATGAATTATGAGATAAATCTGTCTAATAATTCTAACCCTTAGTCCATCTCTGAGAATGGGTGGAATATTTTCAGCATGTGTGGTTGATTAGGCCTTAAAGTTATATACTCTAATAAAATAATTAGCCTGATGTTAGATAGCTTGAGAATTTCCCTGTTACTAGTTAGCCTAAGAGCCTAATTATTTTGTGCCTTTTTTTAAATTAATGATATTCAGGAAAATCCTCATCATTCAATCAGATATCTAAAAAGAACAGTACATAACATAAACATTTATTAAACAACAACAGCAACATGGCATATCCTCCTCATGGGAGGTCTGAGGTAAAAGGAACTGAGTGATTTCACTCTACTTTTTAGCCGCTCGGACATGATCACCTGCCGCCTGCTCCACAGTAAACTGTACAGTTGAGTTGTATTCATTGTCAGGGACAGGACTGTATCCCGCCTCACACCTGTACCTCCGCAGTCTCTTGTGTTTCACTGGGAATTTGTGTTAGAAGACATTTTTTAAGAACCATGTGACTGAGCTTCCGTTACCACGGCAATGATGATGTTTATATGCAAGCTCACACATGTTCATTCTCTGCCTGCTATTTCTTGTGAAACTGGTTTGATTTTATTCACCATTATTTTCTCACCACTGTGAAGACTTAGTGAATGTATTTGTTAGTGAATGTACTTGTTAAATTTAATATTTTTGCTGAAGTGTCCTTTTAAGCATGTTGTCTAACTGGAGTTTGTACTTTTACCATTTGTGAAAATGAGAAGGTTCAGTGGAAACTTTGAGGACCTGTTTGATAATTTGCACTAGATTTAGTTAATTACATATTATTTTATTCCCTTCAGTATCAGGTGTGATTCACTTGAAGTGAAAAGTTGGTCAGGTCTGGTCTCAGCACTCAGCTCAGAAACCTCCAATCTGAGAGAACTGCATCTGTCAGTGAAAACACTGAATCTGTCCTGGAATAAACTAGGAGACTCAGGACTGAAGAGTCTCTGTGCTGTACTGGAGGATCCTCACTGTAAAGTGGAGATACTGAGGTAAGATCATCTCTCTGAGAGTCACAATAACTCACTAAAAGCAGCAGTTTTATACAGTGTTGTTTTTCACCTGAAATGTTCTGTAACAGTACAACATGCAGAACAAATAGTTTAGTCATTAAGTGTGTTAGGATTTGAAACTAGAGAATCTCTGGGTTACAATTCTTAAGAAGAGAGAAAGCAAAAATACACAGGAAAGATGATGCCCTCGCCTCGCTGCATTGAGCGATGTTGTTTAGTAACATTTCTGCGTGGTGTGTATTTGTGTAACAGACTAGTTCAATAAAGAGTTTATCTTCTCTGAAACAGACACCTTACCGTGTCTTTTCCCCATGACACTCATACACTATAATTAGAGGATATAATAAGATGAAAAGTATTTCAGTTTATGTTAACACTGGAGCACACTGTCAGAATGGAGATTGGACTCATCTGAGAGCTAAAGTACACAACTGCAGTATGTTGAGGAGTGCATGGGGCAACACCTAAACAAAGTCATTTTAACTGTAATAAAGACTTAACAAAATGATGGCTGTATCTGTACACATCATCTTTAATTAGGAATTAGTAGGTCTGGTTTCCTTTTTCAGTCAAAATCTGGAGGCTTTCACTGTAGATTTGTGTGAGTTAATTTGTTTAATACAAATCTGATGGGGCAGTGGTCCATCTTTACAAGTAAACTAAGATAAAAATATGTTGATGAAGAATGTGTCATTGTGTCTCTCTACAGGTTACGTAATTGTGGTGTCTCAGATGAAGGCTGTGCTGCTCTGACTTCAGCTCTGAGATCAAACCCCTCACACCTGAGAGAACTGGATCTGTGCTGTAATAATGTAGGAGACTCAGGAGTGAAGTGTCTTTCTGCTGTACTGGAGAATCCTCACTGTAAACTGGAGGCACTGGGGTAAGATCATCTCTCTGAGAGTCACATGACCTGCTCCTCAATAAGACACATTCTCTAATAGTGAGATTGAAGTCCTGAGGAGTAATATTGTTTTTCACTGCACACTGATGATTTGTCACTGGGTCTTTGGGTCAGATGTACGTATGTGAGAAGCTGCAGCACAAAACATGACTTGATGTGACTGCAGTGTGTGTGAAATTACTGTGAAATTCACTAAAATATGGTAACTAATCACATAAACTGCACCTGGGCCATTAACTAAATGCACTGTGTCAGCTACAGAGTTTAAAAGCAGTAGTGGAATGGAAATTATGTTTTATATTTATTGATATATATATATATATATATATATATATATATATATATATATATATATATATATATATATATATACACACACACACACACACACACACACACAACAGCTAAATTAAACTAATTAGATTTTTAAATAAAACCAAAACAGTCAGGTAAAGGAGCTTACACAGTGCATGCTCACTACTGAATGGTTTAATATACAGATATGATAAAAATTAATGTATGTAAAAATGTCCAAACTCCAATCTACAGCCAAAGAAATCAATCCATGCTGGTGAGTCAAAAGTAGCTCAATTCCTCATTAAAATCGGAAACCGGTCAACCGATCCCAACAACACACATGGTGCTAATTTACACCTAGTTTTGAGAGGAGGACAAAATAACCTGTAAAACTGACGACTGCTGATCTCTCAAACTTTATTAAATTGAGGAGAATATGTAACCAGACACACTTCCAATTTTTCTAGACTTTTGTGGGTGATCCTTCCACACATGCACAAAAAGCTCAGCACATCTTATCCTCTGTCTTCATGTTAGTCTTCTGTAGACATTTTAATTACTGTGTGTTTCACATTCTAAACGTGTAGAGCTTGATGCAGTGAATTTGTAGACAATTTTACTCTGCATCAGTTTTATAATTCAAGAACATACTTCACATTATTATCTTAATGTTAATTCATGATAGTGTTTGTTTTTCACTATAATTCAGACTTTTACTTACTTGATTCTGCAATAATATAAATTTATATTGTTATATATATGCACTAAATAGGCTGTGGAGAAACAAGTTTATTCCCCATGTGTAGTGCACTATAAGTCTAGTAGAGAACCATGTGAGCTTCTCTCTCTGTTTCTGTGATTAAAGTTGATGGTCAGTCTGCTGTTATCTGTTCAGCTTCAGCTGCTGATAATTTAATATGACACACAACAGATGGGAGAAACTAAATATAACACTCAGTATTATCTCTTTTATATATATATATATATATATATATATATATATATCTTTATATATATATATATATAAATATATATATATATATATATATATATATATATATATATATATATATATATATATATACACACATATATATATATATATATATATATATATATATATATATATATATATATATATATATATATATATATATATATATATATATATATAGTTAATTTGAATAAACAGGTGATATTAAATCCTGATATTAAATTTTGCAAATACATCATCTTTAAAGTAAGTAACCAAGATAAAAATCTTTTTATGAAGAGTGCATCATTGAGTCTCTCTACAGGTTGTGCAATTGTGGTGTCTCAGATAAAGGCTGTGCTGCTCTGACTTCAGCTCTGAGTTCAAACCCCTCACACCTGAGACAACTGGAGCTGTCATTTAATACTGTAGGTGACTCAGGAGTGAAGAGTCTATCTGCTGTACTGGAGAGTCCTCACTGTAAACTGGAGATACTGAGGTAAGATCATCCCTCTGAGAGACACATTACCTGCTCCTCGGTAAGACACATTCTCTAATAGTGAGACTGAAGCAGAAGTTTTAGGTTCATAATCAATGTCCTGTGGAGGAAGACTGTTTCTTTTCACTTCAAAGTGATGATTTGCCACAGAGTGTTTGGGTCAGATGTACGTATGTGAGAAACTGCAGCACAAAACGTGACTTGATGCGACTGCTATGTGTCTGAAATTACTGTGAAATTTACTAAAATATTTAACTAATCACACAAACTGCACCTGGGACATGAGCAGTGAAATGGAAATGATCTGGAAAAAAAATAGACAAAAAGAAATATGTAGCAAATTATTCATCACTGTGCAGCATGAATGCCACAAGCCAAAAGAACTTACACTTACACTCAACTTAGCAAAAAAGGAGTGAATAGTTTTATTTATTTATTTATTTATTTATTTTACCGCTTTGAGCTCATCGCAACCTTTGAGCGCTCAGTGCAGGTGTGAGCACGGGCATGACGCATGATATGAGTGACCAGTTGTCATGGCAACGTCAGGTCATGTAAAGACTTTTAGACATGTACATGTATAGAAATCAAAGATACACAAATTGGCCATGGCCAGTGAAAAAGTGCGGAGGACTAATTTACATTTTATTAAAAGTGCGGGAGACATGTCCCCCGCAGATTCTACGCCCCTGTCACATACTTTGAAAAATTGTGATTTCTAAATTATTTCAATACTTGTGCTTGCAAAGGAGTTTGTGAACACTTTGAAATTACCTGATTTGATCTGTACTTATTAATAATAAAACATGTTTTAATCTTCATTCAAGTCATAATAAGAGACAATCACATTCTGCAGCAGAAAAACACAGGCACAGTCGTCCTGCAAAGATCACACCAAGAGCACAACATGGAAGAGAAACCAAAGTGAAAAAGCAAAAGACCTGCAGAAATCTCTAGAACTCACTGAAGTCTCTGTTCACGTGTCCACTTTAAGAAAACACACTGAACAATAATGTTGTTAAAGGAAGAACTTCACAGAGGAAACCACTGGTCTGCAACAAACACTGTGTCTTTATGTCTCGCCCCAGGTTGTTTAAGTGTGGTGTCTCAGATGAAGGCTGTGCTGCTCTGACTTCAGCTCTGAGATCAAACCCCTCACACCTGAGAGAACTGAATCTGTCTGAAAATATAATAGGAGACTCAGGAAAGAAGCTGCTTTGTGCACTTAAGGATGATGAACATTACAAACTACAGACACTGATGTGAGTGATGTGAGGTTTTTAGATAAATTTTGGAAAAAATACCAGATTAATTATTGAACCTCATTTTCATTAGTTTCATTTCTCTTTACTTCCAATAAATATCAGATTACCAGGTTAGGAAATAAAACCAGTTTTAGAAAATTACACTATATTCTATTTAATCTGATGTTCTCTACCCTAACAATAGGTTTTAATGCTTTTTTGTGTTCAGTAAAGTGTGTTGATTTAAAATTAATGTGAAGGCAGAAGACAGGCTCTACAAAATGTTATAAATGAGTGCATGAGACTAATTGTAAATGAACACCTCATGTCCTTGTGACAGCCTGCTATCTCTGACTTAATACTGCTGCTTTTGTCTGAACAAGATAATTTCTGATTTCCCTGTTTCTGATAAGCAGCACACTTTCTTCTCAACTCTCTTTAAAGCAAATTAAAATGATATTTTTTACACCACAGATATTTGATTTAAGCAGCAACTTTACTCACTCGAACACTTCTTCCAGCACCCTACCTCCACACCATGTCTTCTGTCATTCTTGTAAAATTACCTCAGCGTCTTCATAAATATAAATGTAGAACAAGAGCTAACTGATACAGTAGTGTTCATTATTTAAAAAAGCCCCAAAGCCTGTGATGGGTAAATATCTTCTACTATGAAAAGATTCTACTAAATAAGATATACTTCATGCTGTAGTGAAAATGCCTGGTTTGTATTTCTGTTTCATTTCTAAATGTTCTGTGGGTTATTATTAAGAAAGTGGCAATTCGCATTGGTTATCTAACTATCTATTCAGCTGACAGATACGATGAGTAATACTTTACAATGATGTTGTATTCTGTAACATTAGCTAACTGTATTAGTTTACAAAAGATAACAGTAAACAGTTTTCTATAACTTATTAAGCCTGGTTAATTTTAATTCCAGCATGCACTAATGCATTTGAAACAATAACAGTAGTATTTGTTAACATTGTGCATTAACCACATAAAGCATCCACTAATAACCTCCCCGGTCAACTTAGCGCTGAACCATGCAGAGTACGTTTTTGATTTGCTCCAACTTCACTAAATACAAGACAAATGCCGTTCACACTGTATGAACGAATGTTCCCACCTTTTCCAGACTGCAATACGCTTTTACCACATCTCTTTTGTAGATACACTTGGTATCATCCAGATAATGGATAAGTTACTTCAGTTAAACATTTAATGTTCTGTGTGAAACATTGTTGCCTGAAAGTCTTATTTAAAGGGTCTGGTAATGCCACTTCATCATTTATTTTCAGTTTTTGTACATACCTTAACTGTTCAATTTTAGCAAGACCTAAAACTTTACACTGGTAATTTTGTTTGTCTGGATTTTAAAAATGGCTCCACTAGAAATGCTTCAGGACATGTGCAGTAGCATTGCAACATGTTTGTTATTGATTATGTCCTTGAAATTGTCTATAATATAGTTTTAATGGTTTAATTGAGTTTTTTTTATTGTTTATGTAATTAGTATTTTTTTAGCATTGTAAAAAGAATTTTTTACACATGCATACTGTAGATATTTTCCTTGTCATGTCAACACACACAAACACACACACACACACACACACACACACACACACACACACACACACACACACACACACCCACCACACTCAATGTCAAATTCACAGTCATATGATTACTGATTGCACACACTTGGACCAGTACCAAACACTATAGATTCAGCACTGGTTCAGCTCTGTATTCACACCTGATATTCCCAGCCTTTGTTCGATTTTTGTTTGTTTTTTTGGATTCACATTTTGTGATTTTTCCTTGATCTCTGACTGTACATCGCCTGACCTTGTGCCTGTCTCTCGACCTTGAATTATGGCTAGTGTTTTTGGATTGGTAGTATTTTAATAAAAGCCATTCATTGCAATCATCACTGTCTCTGCTGCGTTAAATGCTGGTTACATTACTAAAATTATATAGTATTGAAATATTTACATGTCTTGCATAATCCAATACATTAAAAAAAGTCATAAAAACAGTTATTTGTAAATGTCATTATTTTTGTTTACATTTTTCATGTATTTTAACATGTTCAGATTCATTGTGCACATTGAAGAGGTAAGAACTACTCTCATATTATCTTCAGCCGGGTTTACACTGTATGATATTTGGCCCAATTTTACTGTCGTAGGCTCAATCATACATCGCAAAGGATAATCTCTGGTCATGAGTTGAGACAAGTGGTCTTAAAACATATAATGTGACGCTCACTGATTTAGTGCAGCTGTGACCAAAGATACCCGACGACAAAGTTTCGTCAGTGTCAGAAAACTTTCCTTAAATTCTCAGTGTGAGACACTCAACGATAATATAGCAGACATATAGACATTTAGCAGTGTTGCCTGAGGGCCCGAATAGGCATGCAATATTTATTTTCACCCTTGCACACAGAGATTTCTCCAGATTCTCTGAATCTTTTGATAATATTATGTACTGTAGATGATGAGATTTATGTTGAGGAACATTATCCTGAAATTGTTCCACAATTCATAGCTGCAGTGTACTGCAGATTGGTGAACCTCTGCCCATCTTTACTGCTGAGAGACTCTGCCTCTCTAAGATACTCTTTTTAATCATGTTACTAACTTGTTGCCAATTAACCAAATTAGTTGCAAATTGTTCATCCAGCTGTTTCTTTTTAGTAACACTTACTTTTCCAGCCTTTTGTTTCCCCCGTCCAAACTTTTTTGAGACGTTTTGCAGCCATCAAATACAAAATTCCTCTTTTTTTTTTTCTTTTTTTTTTTTTTTTTGGGGGGGGGGGGGGGGGGGTAAGGGGTATTGTTATTATTATTGTTGTTATTATTATTATTATTATTATTACTACTACTACTACTACTACTGACTACTACTATTATAAATTAATGGTTGATTTCACAGAGGAAGTCTCTGACACCAAAGTATTAATATTTTACTTCATCTTACTGTTGAAATAAAAGGGACATTTCAAATCTGAAACCCACTTATCAGTTCACAGTAACCTACTCTATGCTTACAATAGACATGAATTAATTTTACTGTAGAATTTGTAAGTAATTGAGCCAGCCCTTACAGAAAAACCACAGGAATTTCCGCATGTGATCACCACATGTTGCAACATAACAGAGCACATTTGGAACATGTGTTGCCATGAAGAGCACATTTGGAAAACATGTTACCATAGGTTATAACATGTGGAGAACATGTGTAAAATGTTTCCACTAATTGTAATATGTTTTAAAATGTGGATCCCATGTTACAGGTTACCACATGTTGTAACATGTCAGAAATACTGCACATTTTCATATATATTCCATAATATTTTCAGCCAGTGCTGTAATATAAATACTGACAAACACAAAAGTTCTGCAATATTGATAAATGATATAAATGTATATGGAATCTGAATAAAGGCAATAAGCCACAAAAGCTGCGGATTTTTATAGTCTAATTTGACATAATGAGCTACTGAAATATTGACCAGATGCTTCAAAGACATGTAGTATTTATTGAAAAACTATCCACAACTACAGGATCGATTGGGCATCATGTGCACAAAATTTCATAAAAAGCAGAGTTGCGAAAAATAAATAAATAAGTAAATAAATCTAATAATGTAAATAAATAAAATAATTTAAAATAGCAGACTATGCAATATGCTGGACATTGAAAGTCATATGGGTTGGGCTCTGCACCTTCCAAAATATTTACAAAACTGTTCTACTCAGATATTAAATAAATAAATAAATAAATATTTACAATAGTGAACAATACAATATGGTTTACATTTCCTTCAGACTGTCGGGGGCCAAATGGAAGCTGTGAATGATACACGTGAAAAATCTGATTTGCTCCATTTCTCGATCTTTTTGCTCTGTTTCTAGGTTAAATCTAAGTAGACCAGAGATATATTGGTTTAAATTATTGGTTTAAATTAGGGAATAGTCTTTACAAATGTTGTAACATAAACCTTTCAGCAAACATGTATGGAGTGATATGGCGGGACATATTAGAGGAGAATTTAATCTCCTTGGCCAAGAAACTGAATCTGACGATGTTTCAACAAGACAATGACCCTATAAATATAGCCAAAATAACTCAATAAGACTCACCGCAGGCATGAAAAGATATTGAAGGTAAGAGAGAAAAGCTTTGACAGCAATCATATGGCCAAAAACAAAACCATACCTGCACCTTAATATCAATGCTCCACAAGTGATATGTTAAAAACCACAGCAACACTGCTGCAACCTTTTCTACATTTTCATCACCTGCAAAGTGTTTGTGCTCACTGTATGTCTGCACATGTGTGTAGCTTCAGGCTCGTTTAGCAACACTTTGTCTATCTGTTCATATCCCCAAATTTTACATTGGTCATCAAAGTATCTGAACATATGTGTAAAGAGTTAATAAATCCTACAACATTTTGGATGGTAAACTTTCATGTTCAGGAGTCCAAGCTGAGAAACCTGGAGGACAGAAGGAGGAATTGGAGGAGATGCTTTTAAAGGTAGTCAGAGAGTCTGAGAAGAAAAACAAAGTGAGTGAGAAAAACCTTTGGGAGAAAACTGGAGCATCTTTTCAATTTCAGCTTCAAAAAGAACATAATATCAACAAACCATAGCGAAGTAGTTGGTGGTTTGGTGGACTTCCGGAGAAATAAAATCTGCCGTCTAGCTTTTAAGGAGGTGAAGACTGATATATCTAACTTAGAAGTAAGCCAATTCTGAACCTTGGGAAAGGCAATAGTAGGTCACATGTCTACCTTGGTTTAAATGCTTTGGACATAGCCCTAAAGTTGTTATTTCAATCATTTTGAAGCACTGGACAAAGAAAAAAACATGTGACTCAAACCCACCATTCATACACAAACCCTTCAAATGGGAAACCTCGGGCTCTAACCAAGAGTAGACATTCAGAGCTATTAATTCTTTAAACAATCAATTTAACAAGACACACCTGGGCAACAAGAAACACCTATCAGTAACATGTTCCTTTATTTTTGATCACTTGAAAAAAATGTGGCTTCAAACAAAAGGTCCAATGTTCTAAGTTATTTAACATGTAAATCTGAGGAAAGGACAGCTGAAATCCTGGTCTATCATGTCATCTTTTGATCTAAAATCGAAATGTTTTCAATATATAGCGAAAACAATAGAATTGGCCTTTCTGTTTCAATAATTTCAGAGTGGACTGTATGTGCTTGTTGAACATCCCATTCCAGATTTATTCCACTTTTGCTATTTTAATAAGCACCACACTTCTGGGAAGGCTTTCCACTAGATTTTGGAGTCTTTATGTTTTTTGGACCTTTATGTTTTAGAGTCACTGTTTTTATTCATGCAGTTATATCTGCCTATCAATGATTTATAATACACTTGTAAATGAGTTATTACTCATTAATGAACACCTTTATAAATGCTTTACAAAGGTAACATCAATGTAAGGAGTTACCTAAATTTTTATTTTATGACTTCTACATTATCAAGTCAGTACAAAAAATTTTAGATTTCCAAACAGTTTTCCAGCACAAAATTAAATGTTGCAGTTTGTTTTGTATATCAGTAAAGAAAGCAGCATATTACATGACTCCCCAGATCTGAAACACCCTGAGCAAAACCACACTTTCTAAGCACAGAACTAAAAGTTAATAGAAGTAATTGTAAAAACAGGCTGAAAGGCATGACGGAAGATCTGAAAGATATAATCTGAGATATAATCTTTGCCAGACAGATAGACAAAACACACAGCGCACAGGGTCATACTACAAAATATGTCTACATGTTTCAGCTATATTAAAGGATGACAGTTGATCAGCTTATTCAAAGAGGTAATTAAATGAATACATACATCATAGGTATTTGAGAGCACAGAGACACACAAACAGAAACTATAACCCAGTACTCCCCGTATCCAAGGTGTCTAAATACAGTTCATAATATGAGAGTACATGATATAAGAGAATTTCCTTTCATTCCTCTCTTTTATTCTGGCATAGCATAGAATAAACCAAAAGGAATTCTCCAAAGTCATAGGTTAACATCACCCTTCCACAGAAAAGTCATTATATGATTCCACAGAAAAACATGTTACTGGTTTTGTGATGAGAGCTAATACAGAAAAAAACTATATGTATATGTGTAAAGTGTGAGTTGGGTCAGCCAGCAGGACAGGACATCCTTCTTTTGTAGACACCTTCACCGATGCTCAGTCCTCGTCAGGCATACAGGTACGTTCCCGAATGGGCAACCTGACATAGAGAATAAGTGGAGGAAAAATAGAATGGGCAGAGCTCATTTGTAAACAGCTTTGAACCAACTTGCATATTATATACTCGCATAAAAAGAAACAGCTGGAGGTTAATTGGCAACAGGTCAGTAACATAATTGGGTATAAAAAGAGAATATTATAAAGATTATCTTTTTATACCCAATTATGTTACTGACCTGTTTCCAATTAACCTCCAGCTGTTTCTTTTTAGTAACACATACTTTTTCCAGCTTTTTATTGCACCAGCCCCAACTTTTTTGAGAAGTGTTGCGACCATCAAAATTACCTTCTTTTTTTTTTTTTTTTTAAATGGTACATTTACTCAGTTTAAACATTTGATGTTTTCTATGTTGTATTGCTAATAAAATATGGGTTTATGAGATTTTCTAAATCATTGCATTCTGTTTTTATTTACATTTTACACAGCGTCCCAACTGTGTAGAGGCTGAGGCAACACAACATACCTATTTATTTATTTATTTACATCTCCTGTTACGAAACGTAGACTGGAGGCGGGTGCAGGTCACAGTCTTTATTAGACACAAAACTCACGATTCAAGTAAACGCGGTCTTCACCGGGAAACGAGAACATTCGAGGCATGGAAAACAAACGAGACTACTGATCCAAACAATACTAACCAGGATCAACTAAAGACACGATATAATACTGAGCAAAGTGCTCAGTCACCCAGGCATTTAAATAAAGAACATGATTAACTCAAAGCATGGACACCTGGGGCAAATTAAAGTCACTTAATGCAAAATGCTCAATCCGGAAGTGAGCAAACAGACAATATCACGTGACTCGTCAGGAGTCGAGCCACAGCACCCTCTGCTGGCCGTGGCATAACAGAACTCCCCTCCAAAGGGTGCTCCTCCCGGAGCACCAAGAACCCCCTCCAACGGGGGTCCCGGGCCCCTGTTCGAGCGGTCTCTTGCTGCCACGGAAAGCGAGGCAGCCTCAGTTCGGGCAGCAGAGGGGTGTAGCAGCACCCCCACTGGGGTTGAAAGTCGGGGCACCGCTCCCGGCGGTGCTGGAAGTGGAATCAGGGCGCTGCCCCCGGCGGCTCTGGAACTGGAATTCTGGGCGCCGCCCCCAACGGCACTGGAACTGGAATCTCGGCGCCGCCCCCGACGACACTGGAACTGGAACGCTGGGCAGCATCCCCAGCGGGACTGGAGGGCTGGGCAGCGTCCCCAGCGGGACTGGAGGGCTGGGATGCCTCCTCGGCCAGGCAGGACAGTGGGACAGCTTCCTCGGCTGTGCAGGGCAGCGGGACAGCTTCCTCGGCCGGGCTGGACAGCGGGACGGCCTCCTCGGCCGCCTCAAGCTGTCGCTCTGAGGTCACCATTTTGACCTCAGGTGGGAGCTCCACAGCTGAAACCTCCCCGTAGGCCTCAGGCTGGAGCTCTGCTGTCCTCATTGCCCCCCCAAAAAAATTTCTGGGCCAGCCTTCACCTCTGGACTATGCAGCATGGTGCACCTCCACTGCAGTGGGAAGCCCCAGATGCTCAGGTCACTTTGCTGGCTGCGTGGCGCTGTACAGTTCCCCTGCCGTGGGAAGCCCCAGATGCTCAGATCACTTTGCTGGCTGCATTGCACGGCGTTACTCTTCGGTGGCAGGGACGGGGCGCAGCTTGGCTTTGCACTGAGCAATTTCCTCTTCAAGCTGTTTGCTCATCTCCAGGGACGAACGGTAAAGCACCCAAATCCTGGCCTCTACGGCGGCGCTCATGGCTACCTGCTGCTTCCGCATTTTGGGCTCAGTATTCTGTTACGAAACGTAGACCAGAGGCGGATGCAGGTGCAGGTCACAGACTTTATTAGACACAAAATTCACGATTCAAGTAAACGTGGTCTTCACCGGGAAACGAGAACATTCGAGGCATGGAAACCATACAAGACTACTGATCCAAACAATACTAACCAGAATCAACTAAAGACACGATATAATACTGAGCGCAGTGCTCAGTCACCCAGGCATTTAAATAAAGAACATGATTAACTCAAAGCATGGACACCTGGGGCAAATTAAAGTCACTTAATGCAAAATGCTCAATCTGGAAGCGAGCGAACAAAGACAATGTCACGTGACTCGTCAGGAGTCGAGCCACAGCGCCCTCTGCTGTCTGTGGCGTAACATCTCCATACTAAATAACATGCTAATTGGTGTAAAAATTGTTTTTTTTTTATTTATATGTTATTTGGCAAGCTTTTTTATTAGCTATTAGTAGTTTAGTAACTGTACTAGAAAGCTATAACTGTATTAGCTACAACTAGTCTCCAGAGACACCAGTGATGTGTATTTTCATGCAAGCTTTATTTTTCTTCATAATTTCTTTATGTACATTTAATGAGAGATTGTACTGTATATAACAGGATAAGATGCAAACACAGTTATAAGTATTATTCTGTTTTTTCAAGGCAAGGAACTAATTGTGGGAAGCATAATTTAGTAGGAATTAGTTAAACTTCAGTAACAGTTAAATTTGCAAAAGTGAAGGGTGTAGTACATTTCTAGGGAAGATATTTTGATACTTGTTTTGGATCAATAGGTCACACCATATAGAATCTATTTTTTCCCCTAAATGAATAAATAAATAAATAAATAAATAAATAAATAAATAAATAAATAAATAAATGATAAAACAGTAATAGATAAAGCCACCAAATGAGAGGTGTAGCGTTTTCTCATTTTTGGTGCATAATATTGTACAACTTGTTTTAACAATATTCTTGCCCATTAAGGAGCTATTGCATTTTTCTTTAAATATTTTTTTTTCAAAATGATATTTTTTGTGCAAATAATAATAATAATAATAAGAAGAAGAAGAAGAAGAAGAAGAAGAAGAAGAAGAAGAAGAAGAAGAACACGACGAAGAGGAAGGAGAAGAATAAGTAGATAATAATAACCAATAATGAACAATAATAATGTACGTTTTAACCTTTTTGAGCTACTGTTCTACAGCATCTGAAGACAGAAATATGAATAGGTGAAAGTGAAACTAACTTTACTGCAGTCTCTTTCCTATGTAAGTGCACTACAGAGAGGATAAATTACTGCTAGTATGTTGCTCTGTGCGTGATTAAGTGCATTAGAAAATAAAGAAAACATAATGCAGCAAAAGGATAGATTACAGAAGTTTAAATTTGCGAGTCAGATTCCAACGAGTCGACTCAGTCCCAAACGACTCATCACATGTAATGAATCTTTCCTCCTAAAATGAAAGTATTTCTCTCTCGGACTCGACTCCAGTTTGTGCAGGGTTGGAAGAGTAAAAACAAAAGCTTCAACGCCAGGCAGAAACGGTTAAGTTAATGTCACACAACAAGCACTGGTGACTAAAGGTGAGTAATTTCTTTATTGTGAAACGATTTTATATAAGAAGAACTTTTCAATATTTATCTATCTCCACTTGGGCATCTGCTGTGATCGCTTGGCCTCCGTTATCACTTTTATGCTGACGATACCCAAATTTACATTCACTCAAAATCTGATGAAAACCTTGATGTTTGTTTTCTTTCTGTCTGTATTTATGAGATAAAAACATGGATGAATAATAACTTTCTGTGCCTGAATAGCGGCTAGAAGTTAATAGAAGTTATGCTTATAGCTTTCCGTCAGCAAATTCTCAAAGCTCAAAGTAAAATGAGGAACCTTGGAGTAATGTTTGATACTAGCCGTACATTTGATTATTTTGTTCAGAGCACTGTTAAAACATTCTTTTTTCACATCAGAAATATAGCAAGACTGCACGCTATACTAAACTTCTCTGTAGCTGAAAAGCTGATTAACTCATTAGTTGTCACTCGGCTAGATTACTGTTACGCCCTTTTAGCTGGAGTGTCTAAATCCACAATCAATAAACTCCAATATGTACAAAATTCTGCTGCCAGGATCCTGACAGGGACCAGGAAATACAATCATATTACTCCTGTTTTGGAGTCCTTGCACTGGCTCCTGTTCTGGTCCCATGTCGATTTTAAAATTATTATGCTGACATACAAAACATTACATGGCTTGGCTCCTCATTACTTATTCGCTTATTAATTCCTTACACCCCAAATCGCAGACTGCGCTCCTCACAGTGTAATTTGTTAACTGTTCCACAAACACGCTTAAAATCTATGGCTGACAGGGCTTTTTCTGTCTCTGCTCCTTCCCTTTGGAACTCTCTTCCTCTCGAACTTAGGGAAGCTCAGACCTTGGGCATTTTTAAAGCTCAATTTAAGACTTACTTTTTTAAACTTGCATTTGACTGCTGATGTCTAATTATTATTATTATTATTATTATCATTATTATTATTATTATTATTATTGTTATTCTTATCAACTTTTATAATTTTGTATAATTTTGAAACTGCTTTTAAAGGCGCTCTATAAAATAAAGTTTTAAAAAATTATTATTATCCATCCATCCATCTTCAACCGCTTACTCCTTTTCAGGGTCGCGGGGGAACCTGGAGCCTATCCCAGGGAGCATCAGGCACAAGGTGGGGTACACCCTGGACAGGGTGCCAGTCCATCGCAGATTATTATTATTATTATTATTATTATTATTATTATTATTATTATTATTATTATTATCATTAATAGCAGCATGCATGCAGGGAGTGTCAGACGGGGAAAAGCATTGATCATCTCGGAGCACGATTTGAGGAAGGCTTTCAGGAGAGTGAACACCAGGAAGCTTGCAGGACTACACAGCATCTTACTTTGGGTCCTTTGAGTCTGTGCTGACCAGCTAGCGCTAGTGTTCACAGAGATATTCAACCTCTCCCTGGCAAAGTCGGTAATCCCCGGGGGAGTTAGCTGGACAGATATCCAAGGCTGAGCCTAGATTCTTCTCCATCTTCTTCCTTATAAAAATGTAATTCTAAATAGACTGTTTCCATGCAGCTTTGTCTTGCATGTGAGAGCTATTTGTTTAAAAAATTTGAAAACTGGACAAAAAGTTAGATTTACCATAAAATTTGCCTTGGGCGTTATCACTGTTTGCAGGACTACCAGACCGATAAATCTCATTGTCTGGGATTAGCTGCTACAGTGCTATGCAAAGTATGTTATCTGTCCTTATGCTCTGCTCATATCATGTTCACTTAACTTATACATATACACAAACTCATATAGACATTTACACACCTTGTTTTCCTGCTCAGCTTGAGAGTATTTTAGTGTTTCAGCCCCTTACGTACATACATGTATGTATGTATGCATATATATCTAAAAATATAAAAATAAATATATATATATATATATATATATATATATATATATACACATACACACACACATACATACATATATATTTTTATACATACATATATACAAATGTATATATATCTGATGGGTAAATGAACTCACCCAATCACATCCTATATGAGATTATTCAGATATCTACACAATACACACAGAGTGGGTCGAGAACTGACTCCAGCCCAGAACCATGACAGTGGAAATGTCTAATAGTGTAGCTTTAAATATATTTAAGAGGAGCAGACTTCAAACACTGAACATTGATGTTTATTGTATTTGTTTACAAGGTAGAACAGGTTAACGGTTGTTTTTTGCATACAGTCCGTAAAATTAACTGAAAATATTAAATTTAGTTTATCAGAAGGTAAATTAATTTGTCATGGCTCACACTATGTTCCTAAATTCTATCATAATTGACAAGCTCAAGTTCTCTCATGCCTACTTGTGTGTTATATTTTGGCACATTAATGTTACCATCTCTAAAACGAAACTTCAACCGTGCTCCTAAATTTTTGTAATTAGGAGCACAAGTGCTCCTAAATGAAATTGTTACCGTAGAGCCCTGAAAGGGTAATTCCAAATTCCACAACTTTAAGGGTCATACAATTAGGCAAATAAGCATAAACTAGACTAGGCAGAGAATCGAGGTCAAGACAGTAAACAAAGTCCAAAACCTGAATATCAACACTTAGAAAGGCTTGGTTGGAGGAAAGTATCCTCATATTTTAGTGACCTCATGCTACGCACGATCTGCGTGTGATGTATCAGGGTTATCGGATTTCCCAATTGGGCGAGGGCACAAATGCCACTCCTATTAGCGGGGAGGTAGAAATAGGCTTGTGAACCACATATCCAATACCAGTCAGGCATAAACAGGATTCCTTTGGTGTATTGGAGTGACAAGTTGAAGAATGAAGAATGATTAGCAGTTTGAGAGCAGTTAGTACAGAAATGTCTCTCTTTCCATCGATAGAGATTGACCCATGCCATTTTGGCAAGGGTGGTGTTGGCCACACTCTCCAGGGGCCTGAGAGAAAATGGGATCTCCACTGAAAGTGGCAAGTGAACACAGACATAGCGGTGGGTTGAGATATTGTGTTGGCGCACAGTGTGGTTAGCATACTGCCAGAAGGTGTTTTGTGAATATAGATGGACGCCCATAGTCAATGGGAGTATGGCGAGGGCTAGGAGATATGGTAGAATAGCCATTATGGGTTTGTCCAATGAGGGGGCGTGTTACGTTATGTGGATAGCACTGTTGACAATGATTCTTATGACCAAAGGTGATGCAGGACGGTTTAAGAGGCGGCCAATATCTGGGCATGTGCCAAGGTTTATTGATTTGTGTCTAATCTACAACAATAGTCAGTCAGGGAGCTCTGGGTGCTGTTGTGCGAAGAGATAAAGGCATGCTTCTGTATCTCACCCACATCTGGACCCCAATTAATCAGATAGTACACGCATGTATGGTTCAGATATTCAGGTCCACCTGTCTTATTCACATTGTCTCTGACTGCTATATGCCCAGGGCTCTGTTGCAATGTCCTTTTAACCCACTCTAAGTCCTCATCGGTGTCTGGTCTACCATTACATGGAAAGCTGACAATGCCTCTAATGCATGTGTTAATCTCAGTAAGAGGACATTTGACCAAATATCACTTATTCCAATATCCTGGAGAGTTTGGTGGGAAAGGTTCTTGTGTGTGTGTGTTGTTTCTTGTGAGCGTTGGTCCTCCTAGAGGCCTCGTGATAGTGAGTTGCGATCTAGTTCTCCTGCTGCAGTCCTGTCTTTTCCAGCTTGTGGCTAGCATGCACCCATGTTGCTCTCTGGCTGACCTTTACTGTGGAGTGAGTGACGAACAGAACCTGGAATGGTCCCATCCACCTTGGTTTGTTCCACCTGGCCCTGCTGAAGTCCTTGGTCACGATTAAACTCTCCGGGCTTCAAATCATGCCCATGGCTGGAGCTGGAAGCGCTGCTTTTACCTGCTTGTGGATAGAGAGCAGAGCAGAGGACAGGGTTGCACAGTAATTTAACATTGCATCATCACATGTTGCTTGATCAGGATGAGGAACTATCACAGGCCCAACTCCTGTGTGTGGAGGTTGCCCAAACAGGATTTCAAAAAGATCTGACATGTGTTGGCACAGTGATTTCAACTGCATCCACCGCAATGCAAGACATGCATTTCCATTTCATTTTTTCAAAATATTGCTTTGTCAAATTGTCTGAAAAACCAGCTCATGCGAGCATATAAACTTTTTTGCGATATTTGAGTTTTTTCGAAATTCACGCATTTCCATTACCCGTTTTATAGTTCGCAATTTCAAATTGCGTATTAAGCAAGTTAATGGAAACGCAGCTACTTATGCATTAAAGAGTGATGCTTTCTCACATCATTTGACTCAGCGTGCATGCGCTCTCTCTCTCTCAATCTCTCACTCAGACATACACACACACACACACACACAAGTGCACGTACTCCGGTTGTTACCATGGAGATATAAACAAACTGTCGTCACATGCCATGGCGCAATGTAGCTGCCAAAAAAAAGTATATTTCTTACTGAAATACTTCGTATTTGTTTGAATGAAAACAAACATTTTTTTTCATAATATTGCAGTTTTTGTGGCAGAAAAAAATACTCAGTATGTCGTGTTATTTTTATATCTTTATATTCTAGCTGAAACATGTCAGTAATAAATATAACGAGATAGAAAGAACTGAACTGTCACTTCATTTATCAAAGTTCTTCCACCACGAAAAAAATGGGCTAGTCTTGGGCATTAAACTCCCGAGCTGAAAATGGGTCCCACTCCAGCCATGCCCATGATGCTGGAGAGCTGTTACCATCGCAGGTTGCCTCTGACCACTGTTTCCGACCAGAAAGCAGATTGCTCTCGCCCCGTTCAAGCTCGCATCCTGCTCCGAGTAAAGTGAAGTGGGGGAAACTTTCAGAGTTAGTAAAATGACTGTCCATCGATGTGTATATGCAGCTATTAAAGAAAAGGCTGCTGAATGTAGTGGAGGCCAATGAAACTGCATACCGTAATTCCTTGCTGCATCTTGTGTCACAGGTTTGCAGTGCACTGGATGGCACACACATTCCTATTCTTCCCCCAACTGATGGATAAATTCTGTCATGTGACACTTTTTTTGCACGAATGCCATTTTTCTCTACAAAAACTGTTTTTAACATATTTTGTACATTTAAAGTACCGACATAGAGTTCATGTGCTAAATTTTAAAACTTTTTTTTTAAATATAAACAAAAAGGGGGTGGGGGGGCGGGGGGTGTAGGCCAATCACTCAATACTGTAAACACAGGAATTTTCTTTTTTACTATAAGAGCAACATTTTTCTTTAGGGCAAAGATGTGAATATTATTGTGATGTTTAACTGCGCATTTGTTTGTGTTTTTAGGAGTGCAATCCATTCTAGCAGAAGAGTCTTCAGGCTCCTCTCAGACTCTTCAGGACTCAGCTGTGTGTTTGTACAAAGTTTAATAATCAAAGATGGAGAGTCCTGATCTGGACACAGATAATGTGTCCCCACCATCAAAAAACAGGTAACCTAGCATGTCCTTGTATTTTAGTCATTAAATATTTATATCTTAATTATTTATTGAGTACATATGAAAGGAATCATTTAACCAAATGATTTACTATTAATGAAAAGCTGACAGTCCACACTTAGCATGAAAAAAATGTTCATTATAAGTAAAATTAAGACTACATTAAATGAATGTTAGATAAAAACTTTAAGGTGTGTATATAAATCACTAAAGGACTGTCTATAATGCTGTGCAGTAAACTCCAGGGAAAGAGATCAGAATCACCAGCACCCAGCTGTATCTCCATGAAGAGTGATCAGTCTATGGAGCCTCCTCTGAAGTTTAAAGATGGAGACTTCTCACTTCTACACAGGTAATGTGTTAATGTCACTGCTAAAGTCACATTTAAAGGGAAATTTAACTAGTTAAACAGTATGGCAAACTAAATACTAAAACACTGTATCTAATCATGTCTCTTTCTAGCCAGGTTAGAAATCTCTTTTTGTTTACGAACACTAAATCAGTCTACACACTGATGAAAAATGATGGATATTCACAAGTGTGCAGCCAGCACTTAAAACCCAGGGATGAATTTTGAGACAGTGGACCCTGGGCACAGACACACAAAAAACTAATTAACACTCTAATTAACAAGTTTACACAAATAAATAAAATCATAAAAGTATTATGTTTTAATACTTCTCATGTATAGTTAGCATGTAGGCAGTTATTATGGAGCTGTATAATTAGGGGTCAAGCCCCGAAGGGGCGAAGACCCCTCTTGTTTTCGTTAGCTTTCTTCTTCTTCTTCTTCTTCTTCTTCTTCTTCTTCTTCTTCTTCTTCTTCCACTCTTTAGTCTATGGCAGCCCATAGAAATGCTTGTGGGAAAGTTATGAAATTTGGCACACAGATAGAGTGTGTCTGCTGTGTTAATACATCAAATCTGGAGTCTCTACCTCAATCCCTCTTGTGCCACCAGCTGTCCAAAATTACACTCATGTTTCTGTTAATAACTTTTGAACCGTGAGTCCTAGATATCATTTTCTTTGAGGGATTGTGACGAAACTTGGTAGGTGCCATCACCGTTAGGCTGATAACACTGAGGTTGCCTGCAGCGTTTCGGCCCCCTACTGGTCTTATAACTCTTGAACGCTTTCCTGCATGATAACTTCCATGCCCAGATGCTACCTGAGCAGTTTCAGAACAGCACCACATACTGGACAAAATTTCTAAGAAGTAGCTATTGTTATTTTATTTATTTTTTAAATGTTTTTTGTCATTGAAAGTTTACTTTTTCTGTCTCCTCATACACTGTTCATCGGACTGTAACCAAAAATATGTCACAAAGCTTCTTTTGCTGCCTATGGTGCCGATAAATGGTGGCAAGGAAAAACTCCCTAAGATGTTTTAAGAGGTAGAAACCTTGAGAGGAACCCGACTCAGAAGGGAACCCGTCCTCATCTGGGTAACAACAGATATTGTGAAAAAGTTCATTACTGATTTATATGAAGTCTGTATGGCCTTAGAAGCAGCCGTAGTCCCAGCAGTCTGGAATTGGAGTAGATTAGAGCTCCATCCAGAGGCAGGACATCCGAAACGGATCAGGCAGGTCCGGAGATCAGAAAGGATCAGGATCTCTAGTATCTCCGTAAAATCGTGTGTGGCGCGGCAGAAGGAGAAAGGGAGAGAAAAGCTTATTAGTACTGGGAATTAGCATAAGAGAAAGTCTAGTCCGGGTAGGCTTGAGTAAACAAATACGTTTTAAGCTTAGACTTAAACACTGAGACTGTGTCTGAGTCCCGAACACTAATAGGAAGACTGTTCCATAACTGTGGGGCTCTATAAGCGAAAGCTCGTCCCCCTGCTGTAGCCTTCACTATTCTAGGTATCGTCAAATAGCCTGCATCTTTTGATCTAAGTAGGCGTGGTGGATCATAGAAAACCAAAAGGTCGCTTATATACCGTGGTGCGAGACTGTTTAGTGCTTTATAAGTTAATAAAAGTATTTTATAGTTAATGCGGGATTTCACTGGGAGCCAATGCAGTGTGGATAAGATCGGGGTGATGTGGTCGTATCTTCTGGTTCTAGTTATGACTCTAGCAGCTGCATTCTGGACTAACTGGAGTTTGTTTATGTTCCTAAGGCATTACAGTAAGGCATTACAGTAATCTAATCTAGAGGTGACGAATGCATGAACTAGTATTTCTGCATCATGTAGTGACCATATATTTATTATCTTAGAAATATTTCTGATATGAAAGAAGGCTATCCTAATAATATTATTTACATGGGCATCAAATGATAGGCTGGAGTCAATAATCACTCCAAGGTCTTTTACTACTGTACATGATGAAACAGAAAGACCATCCAGAGTAACCATGTGATCAGAAAGCTTATTTCTAGCTGCACGTGGTCCTAATACAAGTATTTCTGTTTTATCAGAATTAAGTAAAAGGAAGTTAGTTAACATCCAACATCTAATGTCCTTTACACAATCCTCAACTTTACTAAGCTGCTGTCTGTCCTCTGGCTTCGCTGAAACATACAACTGTGTATCAACTGTAGCATAACAGTGGAAGCTAATTCCATGTTTACAAATAATTTGACCCAGAGGTAGCATATATAAAGTAAAAAGCAGTGGGCCTAAAACAGAACCCTGTGGAACTAGAAAGTTAACCTCAGTATGCGTGGAGAAGTCTCCATTTACATCTACCAATTGATAATGATCGGTCAGATAAGACCTGAGCCAGGAGAGGACTGTTCCCTTAATGCCAACAACATTTTCTAATTTATCAAGGAGAATAGTATGATCTATAGTATCAAAAGCTGCACTAAGGTCAAGTAACACAAGCAGCAAGACACAACCCTGATCAGAGGCCAGTAGTACTACTGCCACTGAAGTTTATTGAGACTGCTCCACAAAAGCATTTTTTAATAATAACTGAATCAAAATCGTGTCTTGAAGCATTGGAAGCTACTAAAACTGATCACCCAACAATCGTGAAGATTTTATTCAAACTGTCATCTCTTGAAGCAAAGAGTTTTAATATTATTTTCTGCTGGGTACCTGGACACCTTGATCAAGCTCACTTTATATACTTAAATCTTGTAACTAAAAACTTGTTTAAATTAGGCTTATCATAAGTTTTGATGAGAAATTTAATATTTTTAAGTGAACCATCCGACCACACATTCCAATTTTTTATTGTGCTGTATTCAGCTACAGCTGAGTTGTTCCATGTGCCACCTGGTGGTTATTGTGTGAAGCACAAAAAATGATTTTAAATTTGTAGAACTGTGCCTGCAAGATACCGCATGATCGCACGTGAAAAATTGTGTGAAACTGCGTGAAAAAAACACGCATTCTTAAAGGCCACATCTGTACCTCTAAATTTTGGAGTGTGGCTATAGGCATTTGTGATCATTCAGCTTCAAGAGCATTAGTGAGGTCAGGTACTGATGTTGGGTGAGGAGGTCTGGGGTGCAGTTGGTGTTCCAGTTCATCGTAAAAGAGCTCAGTGGGATTGAGGTCAGGGCTCTGTGCAGGACACTCGAGTTATTCTAACCTTCATAAACCGTGTCTTCATGGTGCTCACTTTGTGCACAGGGGCATTGTCATGCTGAAACAGGTTTGGGTCTCTTAGTTCCAGTGAAGGGAGACTGTAATTCTACATATTACATTTTCCATAAAGTGCCCATGTAGTGCATTTGAGTGCATATGAAAGGAATAACTTAACCAAAGGTTAAGTTAATTCTATTAATAAATAGAATTCTATTAGAAATTCTATTAATAAAAAAAGCTGACAGTCACCACTTACCATACAAAATGTTTGATTCTGTTCATTGTAGAATTATTGTACAAAGTACAATTTAATAATTTTTGTTAAAATTTAATAAAGCTAAAATAAAAAAAAGCTAAACCTAATAAATGGACATAGAGAATAACTATCAAATCATATACCTGGCATTTTAGGGCGTTTCCACATATAGGTCTTTTTAAATGAACCATACTTCTGTTGAAGTGGACCCAAAAGGGAACTAGCTGCTATGTGTTACTCATACCACAACTCCTTTACCATCGAAGCTCATTCAAAATGGTTACTTTGCATGATTCTATCATTTGGCTAAAATGCTATGATTTGGATGAAAAACAGAGCAAGCAAAATCAATTTGAAGTGAAATGCCAGCAGCATTAAAAAATAAATAAATAAAAAAAGCTGAACCATCAAAATCAACTCATGCTTCATGCCAAAGGGCTACTGACTGTTTAGCTGTGAGTGGTTGGAGTAAAGAAAATACATGCATACATTAGATATATTACACACACTCGTATCTGAATCTTGTGTAACATCATGCCTATTTATAGGCCTGGCATGATCAGGTGATGTGGCAATTAAGCGCCTGAACCTTGCTGTCAGCCTCTATTATCTGAAGTGAAGATGCAAATCACAGGCATGCCCCAGTATGACAAAGCTAAGCAACGTCTAGTTCCCTTCTCAGAGAACAAGGTTACATGTGTAACCCAGACGTTCCTTTTCAAAGGGAACTCAACGTTGCGTGAGCTACATGCTGAGGATACGACAATACCCACTCCATCATACTGAGGGTATGGCCTGTACAAAAATACCTGAGCCCGAGGGTCACTTCCAGACACTCGAGCCCAGGGTTGAATGTATATCCAGGCTGTAATATCGAATGAATGTGTGTGGCATAGAGCACCCCTCTGCAGCACACATATCCTGTAAGGATACCCCTTTGGACAAAGCCTTTGAGGAGGCAACACCCCTAGCCCTGACTCTAAGGGGCACCTGACAGACCTTCCAGGACCACAGGAAGGTCCCAGGAAGGTATACGTTGTCTGCGAATGGGCCTCAGCCACCTGACAACACACATAAACCTCGAAGATAGAGGATTTTGCCCCACAGAGGCTCCATCAATAGGGGTGTGGCTGACCAAAACGGCGGCCATGTAGACCCTGACTGTAAAAGGAGCCAACCCTGCTGAGAAACGTCCTCGTAAGAACTCGTAGACTGTAGCTATTGTGCAGTTCACTGGGTCAAGCTGACAAGGTCCTCACACCACAAGACAAAAAGTCATCACTTTAGCGTTCAACATGGTCTCTACAACCTCAGTTGTGAGACCAGAATCTATGAGCTGGTGCCACTCAGGGGCCAGACCCACAGTTTCCATAGTTCCGGCCGAGGGTGATAAATCAGCCCTCTGGCTTGAGACAGTAGATCCCTGCAGATGGGATCTACTGTCTCAAGATCTCCCAAAGAGTGCCTTCCAACAGGGATATTGTCACTGAGAACCATATTCGAGCTGCCAATAAGGTGCTACTAGCAGCAGACGTAGACGGTCTTGGCGAACTCTCGCAAGAACTTGTGGGATCAGCCCCAATGGTGTGGGAGGAGTGTACATTGTATCACTGACAAAAATTTTCCCTCTGCCAGGAGAAGAATTAGTTGTGCCTACCTGAACAGGGGGCATGAACATAATCCTCCCTGGTGGTTTATATATGAGACCACTGCTATGTTGTCTGTCATAAATAGCACGTGGTGACCTCTCAATTGAGGAAGAAAGAATGTCAGTGCCCTTTGCTTTAGAAACACGCTCCAGAGACCGTGAGCTAGACAGCTGTCTAAGACCATGCCCCAGCCCATGAGGGAGGTGTGTGCCATTACTGTCTTACAATAAGGGGACACCCCTAGAGTGTGACCCAAGGCTAGAAACTGGGGGCATTTCCAAATTCTCAGAGACACGGATTATTCTCAGAGGGTTCATCCTCGGACAAAACCTCTGACTTTTCAGCCACCACTAAAACTAACCTGGTAATCCTTTTCTATGGTAGACAGAACCCATGGAGACACATTTGACAGTAGTTACTACGCTGCCAGATGGTCTTTAGTGACGTTAACGTTTCCGCATTCTATTGGAGGGAAAGCATCAGATTTTTGTTCCCCTGTGACAGCTCGCTGACCAGAGAATACTGAAAACTTGGGACAGCCTTGGCTAGGGGAGGCCCTCCAGTAGCACTGGGGGCTAACTGCCCTAACAACCTCATGTCCCCTGATACGGCCCTCTGAGGCCCCTTAGGACCACTCCTTCTTTGTCTGCCCGGCCTTTATGATCATTCTCAGATCAGGCCTATTAGCAGGCTTTGACAGTGGCCACCCGTTTCCACTAGCTATCTGGGGGGAAGGCGGGCCGCCACACTCGCCTACTGTGATCCCTAGCATTAGCGCTGGCCCGGGCTCCACTCGTGGGCTCCCACTATGCTGTCATATGTCGAGCTCACTCAGCAGGTCTGCTTGGTAGGCCTGCAACACTGACATTGTATGCAGTGACCCACAAGCAAGACCCACTACCTCATAGGCCTTTCCCACCAATACCGAGGTAACCTTACATGCTTTGGATGGCAAAGCTGGCCCCCCTAAATTACCTGCTGTCGATGGAGAGAGGTAGCTGGCAAGCGCCTCCTCCACGTTCAGCATAGCTATATAGCAGTGCCGTTCATTCCACCCGATGGCAGAATAAACTGACATCCTGAGGTTATAAAAACAGCTATGTATGGATTTCCCCAGAAGCGTGATATTTTGACATACACTTCTGGGAAAAAGGGGAGTTTTCTGCAGTGTGAGGGAGATTTATTTTCACTGGGGAGAAAAAAGCTCATCCAGCCTTAGTAATCACTTCAAGCAGCACTTTATATGCTTGAGAGCTGCTCTCCATTTTTGGCACACCCTTCTGGCTCCTCGGAGTCAGAGAGGAATTTTTTTTTTGGTTTTCCATAGCGGAAGGAGTTGCGATACAAGCTCCAAAATCTGGCGGAGAGCTGGACCCGGAAGACAGAGCAAGAGATAGAGCAGCACTCTGGCTGCACTTCCAGATCCATAAGAGATCCCCAGGACCTGAGCTGGCTGGTTGCCTCGGCTGCAGCAGGCTCTGAAACCCAGCTCCTTTTGGCCGCGAAGAGAGCGAGCAGTGAGCGGTGCTGCCTGATTGTAAGGCGGTCACAATGTGCACAGTCAGACCTCTCGCTGGCTGCCCTGGTGTGCTCCACCCCTTGACACTTCACACAGAAAATGTGTCAATCTGTCCTCGTGATGAAACAGGAGGAAGGCATAACACACTTCCTGAATTCCGTCTCACTCATACTCTTCTCCTTTTTTTAAAGGGACAGAAAAGTAGAGACTTTTCTTTCTTTTTTTTTTTAAACGATAGAGAAGAAATGAAGAGTCTTTTTGAGAGCATTACACAAACAACCAACATGCAGTCTCGCTGAAGATAATAAGGTTGATGGGGTTGAAGATAATAAGGCTGATGGCACGGTTCACAGGTACTGTTTTTATATCACGCGACGCACTTAATTGCCACATCACCTGATCATGGCAGACCTATAAATAGGCATGATTTTACACAAGCTTCACATGCCAGTCACGTGCGAGGGCACTTCCCACAGCGTGGAGCTCATGCAACGTTGAGTTCCCTTTGAAAGGGAACCTCAGCTATGTATAGTACTGTGCAAAAGTTTTAGGCTCATGCAAAGAAATGCTGTAAAGCAAAGATGCCTTCAAAATCATTAAATTAAATGTTTATACATTGAAAAAAAATACCATAATGAGCAGTAAACAGTAGTAAATGAAACAAAGTCAATATTTGGTGTGACAAAAAAATTAAAATATAAATAAAAATAGTAGTCTCTGGTACAATTAGTGCAGTTTTATGAGGAAATGAGTTGTAAGTTTTATTCTTGCAGAACCAGTCACAGTTCTTCTGGAGACTTTGACTGTCCCTCTTGCTTCTTATTCTTGCAGCAAAATCCAATAGCCTTCGTTGTGTTTTTTGTCTGAAAAGTGTCTCTTATGTAATATGTGTCACATTTCGGAATTAGAGCCGGATGCAAATGCAGCATTTCAGTGAAACCTTCAATAAAGTATCAAATAAAGCAAACCACACAAGACTTGCATGAAACAAGGATGAGCATAGCGTGATACATGCGGACACAATAAACAACACAAGACAACAGTGCAGTACTGAACATGGCTATATATACACACCAGTGCTAATGAGCTAAACGTGAAAGGGTGAATAGAGACATGTGACATGGTGCAGTTGCTGATGGGAAACGTAGTTTCTAATCATCTGATATTACATGATAATATGCTGCTTTCTTTAATGACATACAAACATTTTTCTGTAACATTTAATTTTGCTGGAAAACTAATGTTTGGGAATCTAAAATGTTCTTTGTACTGACTCGATAATTGTATAAGTCATAAAATAAAAAATCCTAAAGGTTTTGCGCAGTACTGTATGTACGTACAGCAACCCTCAGGTTGAATGAAAATATGAAGCGAACTGAGACCACTTTGTTTTCACATTGCACAAGTGGACTGTACTCAGACCACCTCTAAAGGTTCAGTTGGTTGTGTTCAAATATGCACAAAAAAATACTGAGTCATTGATCTGAGACCACTTGAAACAATGAAATGGACCAAGTGTGAAAACCTGGTCTGACTGAAAATTTTTGGAAGGCATAGATATTGACAGATATTGAAAGTATCTGTAGACTGACAGAAATGTGCATTGAACTATTAAATAAATGCTTTGTTGATAAAATACAAGTTGCTGCCTCACAGCTCCAGCATCCCGAGTGGCTGTCTGTGTGGAGTTTCACATGTTCTCCCCCTTTTCCATATAGGGTTCCTCTGGGTTCTCCAGTTTCCTCAGTAGGTAGATTGGCTAACACAGTTTGCCCCATGTGTGATGGACTGGTGTCATATCCAAGCTGTAGTATTATCCTGGCTATAGTTTTTTTTTTATGGGATTTTATACCTGTTAACCTTTCCGGCAACCTTTCTTCTAATTTTTTTTTTTTACCTGTATTTGTTTAGAACACATTACCTATTCATTCAGAGGGATGTATTCAGTCACATTCCTAATGGTAATACAGGAGATAACCTAGAATAACTAGTATTTAAAAGGACCACTTTTTTTTTCTCAAGTTCCATAATGTTTCTTTATTGGTCACACTGTATTTTGCACTGTGTTCTCTGAATGTTAATGCACTCAAAGAATTATTGTAGCAAAATTAAGGATAAAATTTAGACTATACTGTTTTAGTGATAAAAAATTATCAGCTACAATTTTTGTTCACAGTGTTCTACAGAATGCAGGAGACAGAATAGAAAAGATCATCATCACAGATACAGGGTAAGATTAATCCAACAACATGAATGTAATACAGACACACTGTTATTCTAAACCTGTTTGCTATTATTAACTTCAGAGTGATTAGATTATAGAAAGCATACAGTAGAATCAAACACACACACATTGTGAGAACATCATAAAGAGCTATCTTTGGTAACCAGTCAGAAAAAATTTGATCTTAATGTTTAATAATTGGACTCCATGTCTCACCACATCTTCAAATTTCACAATCTCACAGGCATGACACAGAATCTGCTGCTGTGAAAGAATTCCAGAAAAAGTTCAAATTAAATCTGATGAAGAAGTTTCAGTGTTTGAATGGAGTGATCATAAACCTGGGAAACCAAACACTCCTGACTGAGATCTACACAGAGCTCTACATCACAGAAGGAGACAGTGGAGAAGTCAATAAAGAACATGAGGTGAGACAGATCGAGACAGCATCCAGGAGAACAACAACAGAGGACACACCAATCAAATGCAATGACATCTTGAAGCCCTTATCTGAACAAGATGAACCTATCAGAACTGTGCTGACAAAGGGAGTCGCTGGCATCGGAAAAACAGTCTCTGTGCAGAAGTTCATTCTGGACTGGGCTGAAGGGAAAGCAAATCAGGACATCCACTTCATATTTCCACTTCCTTTCAGAGAGCTGAATTTGATGAAGGACCAGAAACTGAGTCTGATGGAGCTCCTTCATGTCTGTTTTAATGAAACAAAAGAAACAGAAATGTCCAATTTGGAAAAGGTTCTGTTCATTTTTGATGGATTGGATGAGTATCGTTTTCCTCTAGATTTCCAGAACACAGTGAGAGTGTGTGATGTAATTGAATCAGTATCAGTGCATGCACTGCTGATAAACCTGATCAAAGGGAATCTGCTTCCCTCTGCTCTCATCTGGATCACCTCCAGACCAGCAGCGGCTGATCAAATCCCCTCTGAGTGTGTCCATCGAGTCACAGAGATACGAGGGTTCAATGACCCACAGAAGGAGGAGTACTTCAGGAAGAGAATCAGTGATCAGAGCCTGGCCAGTAACATCATCACACACCTGAAGTCATTAAGAAGCCTCTACATCATGTGCCACATCCCAGTCTTCTGCTGCATTTCAGCCACTGTTCTAGAAAGAACATTGGGTGAAGAAGAGAGTGGAGAGATCCCCAAAACTCTGACTCAAATGTACACACACTTCCTCATCATTCAGACAAACATCATAAGAGAAAAGTACTCAAAGAAAGAGGAGAGTGATGAAGAAATGCTTCTTAAACTGGGACAACTGGCTTTTCAGCAACTGAAGAAAGGGAACCTGATCTTCTATGAGGAAGACCTGAGAGCGTGTGGCATTGATGTGAGAGAAGCAGCAGTGTACTCAGGTGTGTGTACGCAGATCTTCAGAGAGGAGTTTGGGCTTCACCAGAGTAAAGTGTACTGCTTTGTTCATCTGAGCATTCAGGAGCACCTCGCAGCTCTGTATGTGCACCTGACATTCATGATAGAAAAGAGAAATGTTCTTAATCAGAATCAGTCTTCAAAACTGCAGTTGACAAATGGTACAATCTCAGATGTACACAAGAGTGCTGTAGTTCAGGCCTTAAAAAGTCAGACTGGACATCTAGATCTTTTCCTTCGCTTTCTTCTGGGTCTCTCACTGACATCCAATCAGAAACTCTTGCATGCCTTAGTAACTCAGAGCGGAAGTAGCTCCCAGAGCATAGAGGAAACAGTTCAGTATATTAAGAAGAAGATCAGTAAAGATCTCCCTACAGAGAAATCCATCAATCTGTTCCACTGTCTGAATGAACTGGGTGATAATTCTCTAGTGGAGGAAATCCAACACTACCTGAAATCTGGAAAACAAAGTGAATTCTCTTCTTCACAGTGGTCTGCTCTGGTGTTTGTGTTACTGACATCAGCACAGGAGCTGGAAGAATTTGACCTGAGTAAATTTATCAGTCCAGATAAGATAACAGAAGATGTTTTTCTGAAGGTGATGCCTGTGATTGCAGCCTCCAGAAAAGCAATGTAAGTAAATTACATATAATTTACTTAAGTTGAATATAATTATTCTACTCTTACAGTGTTAGAAAGAGAAAAACTGACAATGCTTACAAATATGTACTTTGGGATGCAAATGCAAATAGATAAATAGTTAATGCAAATAGATAAATCAATAACTAAAATATAAGAATAAAAAAAAGAATAAAAATTGCACGAACAAATGAATGACCAAAGTATTAATTGTGGAAACTAGCTGATTTCAGTCAACAAAAAAACAACATTGTCTTGTTATGAAGTTATGTCTTATAGTCTTGAAGTTATGACTCAGTATCTTGAAATAATTAAAGTTTTTTTAAATTATGATTTATTATTACCACAGGAATGCTCCGTTATATTGCATATCTGGCGCATGTTAACACCTCCGATGCGACCAGAATTCAGAGGAAAGCCTGTGAAAATGCTTTTATTTATCTAATGCTTATCATCCTCACACTCACATCTACAATCTTTTATTTACATTCCTTAAATTTCTGTTATATGTGAAGTGCAGTTACACAGAGATGTGGCATATATGGTGGTAAGTACAGTGTTGCTTGAAAGTTTGCGAACCCTTTAAAATTGTCTATATTTCTGCATAAATATGACCTAAAACATCATCTATGATGAAAATCTGTGATAAAGATAACCAAATTAAACAAATGATAGAAAAAATATCATACATGGTAATTTACTTCTTGAGGAAAACTATCCAATATTACATATCTGTGAGTGGCAAAAGTATTGAACCTTTGCTTTAAGTATCTGGTATGACCCTCTTGTGCAGCAATATTAGCTCATTCCTGAGTACAGAAAAGCTTCAACTCTGGGATGTTGGTGGGTTTCTTCACATGGACTACTTAATTCAGGTTCTTCCACAACATTTCTATTATATTAAGGTCAGGACATTGACTTGACCATTCTAAAACATTAACTTTATTCTTTTTTAACCACTTAGGGTCGTTGTCTTGCTGAATGACCAACATACTCTTTAGATTCAGTTCATGGATAGATGTTCTCACATTTTGCTTTAGAATTCACTGGTATAATTCAGAATTCATTGTTCCAGCAATGATGGCAAGTCGTACTGGCCCAGAAGCAGCAAAACAAGCTCAAACCATGACACTGCCACCACCGAGTGGGATAAGGTTCTTATGCTGGAATGCAATGTTTTCCTTTCTGTAAAGATTACCTTCTAATTTAAACCCAAAAATTTATTTTGGTCTCTTCTATCCACAAAGAATTTTTTCCAATAGCCTTCTGGCCTGTCTACATGACCTTTAGCAAATTGCAGACGGGAAGCAATGTTCTTTTTTGAGAGCAGTGGCTTTCTCCTTGCAACCATGCCATGCACACCATGGTGGGCTCATGAACATTAACATTAGCTAATGTTAGAGAGGCCTTTAGGTGCTTATAAGTTACCTTGGGTTCCTTTGTGACCTCGCGGACTATTACATTTTTTTCCTTTTGGAGTGAATTTTGTTAGTCAACCACTCCTGGGGAACAGAACAATGGTCTTGAATTTCCTCTATTTGTACACTTTGTTTGACTGTGGATTGGTTTAGTCCAAACTCTTTAGAGAGGTTTTGTAACCTTTTCCATCCCGATGAGCATCAACAACTTTTTCTGAGGTCCTTCAAATTAACTACCAATCCTCGTGTTTCACATACTTTTGCCACTCACAGATATGTAAAATTTAATCATTTTCCTCAATAAATAAATAACCAAGTATAATATTTTTATCTCATTTGCTTAATTAGGTTCTCTTCGTCTACATTTCTGATGATGATTTAGGTCATATTTATGCAGATATATAGAAAATTCACAAACTTTCAAGCACCACTGTAGAACCACTTTTATTGTGGTAATACAAAATACAAACTTTTTATTATTATTACTTTTATAATAATGACTTGGTAAAAAGTTTTATTTGTGAGGTTGATATGGCATTTCATAAAAAACTGACTTTGAAAAGCCTAATACTGATTATTATTATTATATCATTAAAATAGATAAAAATGTTTTCTCTAATAATATTTTTTATTATTATTTTTATAATAATAAAATAATTGCATTATTTGCTAATTATCTTTATATCTTTTTTGTTGCATCAACCTTCTCAGAATTTGTTTCTTCTTTTTATTCAGTAGATCTATAATGAAGTTTTCTTGGTGTTACGTAAGTGAAGTGCAGGCTAAGTTGAGACGGATGCAGATGTAGTAAAGGCTTTATTGAAGAGAGGCAGGCAGACAAATCCAAAATGACAGACAGAATCAGAATCAAGTCAGAACACAAAAACTGAGAACTAAGCGAAGTCGAGAAACTAGGAAAACAAACACAGAACAAAGGTTTGGTGTTGCTCAGCTGACAAAACACTGAAACAATACAAAGCACTGTACAAAGTCACATGAGGGTTTAAATATTCAAACTAATCAGAAACAGGTGAGAACAATGATGGCACATTAAAGAAACAACCAATAAAAAACAAGGGTGGAGACAGGACAGAAACCAAAACAAAAACACATGTCAACGTAAACAAAGTCAAAACCCGGAAGCACATGCTGTCGTGCTGCTGATAGCTTAAAATGCAAAATGTCCACACATGATCCAAAGTTCCAAAGGCAGGCATTGTCTTTGGAGGGGGCTCCTTCCACAGGATCCGGGGAGCAGACATGGGGCATACTGGTTGGTGGGCTACAGGCTCGCCGGAGTTAGATGGCTGGGCTGGAACATGATCACCAGGGTTTTTAGGTGGAAACCAGGCTTGAGAGGTGTTGTCACCTTCAGGCATGAGCTGGTCTTGGGAGGCTTTGCTGTTGGCCTCAGACAAGAACTTGACATGGGAGGCCATCTTGTCAACCTCAGGCTTGAACAGGGCTTGGTAGGCCGTCTCATCAGCCTCTGGCTTGATCATGGCATGGAAGGCCTAGCTGTTAGTCTCTAGTGTGAGCATGGTTTGGGAGGCATTGGCGTTGGCCTCAGACAGGAGCTTGATGTGAGAGACCATCTCGTCAGCCTCAGGCTTGATCAGGGCTTGGTAGGCCATCTCGTCTGCCCCTGGCTGGATCATGGCATGGAAGGCAGTGTCGTCAATGTTTGGTGTGAGCATGGCTTGGGAGGCTGCCTTGTCAGTCTCTGGCTGGAGCTGAGATGTGGACTTAGCTTACTCTTTGTCTCCAGTCTTGTAGTAGGTGGTTAATCTGACAGGCTGGCCCTCCCCAAAAAATGTTTAAGGTCTGGTTTGAACTCTGGACACCCAAACATCTTAGCTAAACAGGGTTATGCTACTAAGTCCACTGGACCCCAGTGTAATAAGAAATTCCACCCAGTGGCAGGCTGGAACAAAGAGCCGGAAAAACATGAACCACAGCCACTGGTTCTCATTGGTTTTAGGTTCCTCCAGGCTTGCAAAATATAACTGCCACAAACACTCAGGATAAACTGAAAATCGCTCATACGGATCTGGGGGATACACGCAAGTCCACTGAAAAAACTTGATTGAGTTAAGTCCTTGCATGACGCCTCCTCAACCTTCCTCCTCCATCCAGGTTAGATTGAAGTATTCTGTTACGTAAGTGAAGTTCAGGCAAGTTGAGACAGATGCAAATGCAGTAAAGGCTGTATTGAAGAGAGGCAGGCAGACAAATCCAAATCGACAGACTCCGAATCAATAAGCATGCAAGCAACAAACAGAGAACCCTGGGCAAAGGCAGAACAGAAAAGCTGAGGACTAAGCGAAGTCAAGAAACCAGGAAAACAAATACAGAACAAGCCTTGGTATGGCTCAGGTAGCAAAACACAAACACACATATAAATGCAACAAAGTCAAAACCTGGGATGTACTACACTGGGGATGTCAGACACAGGGAGATACAACACAGAGTGTAAGCAGAAGAACACTACACAAAATATCCATTACAGCATTTAAAAGGAAATTCTGACGTAAAACTAGAATTTAATATATTATTTGTGATGGTATGTAGCTGTAGAACCTGGTGTGTATGTGTACAGAGGAAGACTCAGGAGGCAGGTGGAATTTCAGCAGAGCACCGGGCTCACGATAAATTTTCACCAAGCTTTTTAGTGCACTCAAATCTCAACCAAAGAAACAAACCAACTGTAGAGGGGCTGCCTGCCCCTAGCTTGCAATTTTCACACTGTTCAAGTTCAAGGTTTGTGTTTGTGTGTGGTGCAAGCTCTGCCTACCTGCTTCTCTCTCTCTCTCTCTCTCTCTCTCTCTCTCTCTCTCTCTCCTTGGTTACGGCAGTCACTGTATGCACAGAGAAAAACACATAAATAGCCTATGAGCAACAAGTCACAATTGAGAATCATCATGCGTTACCTGTCGGTTTCCCCACCTCCTCCATGTCAGCAGCTGACATTTGACTGTGCCCCCACTGCCACAGCAATAAAATTAAATTAAATTTTATTTGTATAGTGCTTTTTACAATGGACATTGTCTCAACGCAGCTTTACAGAAACATATAAAAACAGGATACAGATTTTAAATGTGTGAATTTATCCCAATTGAGCAAGTCAGTGGCGATGGTGGCAAGGAAAAACTCCCTAAGATGTTAAGAGGAAGAAACCTTGAGAGGAACCCGACTCAGAAGGGAACCCATCTTCATCTGGGTAAAAACGGATAGTGTAAAAGTAAAGGAAAGTTCATTATGGTTTTATATGAAACTAGTTTCATTAGTTGAACTAGGACTAGTTGTTGAACTAGTCCACTGTTCAAAGGAGACCCGAGTGCAAAACTGCATGTTGTAATTGCAGTCCCAGGGCCCAGTAGATGAGAGCTCCATCCAGAGGTAGTGCATCTGAACGGATGGTAGGCTTCAGTAAACAAATATGTTTTAAGCTTAGACTTAATCACTGAGACTGTGTCTGAGTCCCGAACACTAATTGGAAAGGCTGTTCCATAACTGTGGGGCTTTATAAGAGAAAGCTCTTCTGTAGCCTTCACTATTCGAGGTACCGTAAAATAGCCTGCACCCTTTGATCTAAGTAGGCGTGGTGGATCATAGAGAACCAAAAGTTTATTTAGATATTGTTGCGTGAGACCGTTTAGTGCTTTATAAGTCAATAATAGTATTTTATAATTAATGTGAGATTTCACTGGGATCCAGTGCAGTGTGGATAAGATCAGGGTGATGTGGTCGTATCTTCTGGTTCTAGTTAGGACTCTAGCAGCTGTATTCTGGACTAACTGGAGCACTGTTTATGCTCCTACTGGAACATCCAGACCGAATGGCATTATAATAATCTAGTTTAGAGGTGACGAAAGCATGAACTAAAATTTATGCATCATGTAGTGACAGTATATTTCTTATCTTAGAAATATTTCTGAGATGAAAGAAGGCTATCCTAGTAATATCATCTACAGTAATATAATCTACACCTTCAAATGATAGATTGGAGTCAATAATCACACCAAGGTCTTTTACTGCTGCACATGATGAAACGGAGAGACAACCCAGAGTTACTATGTAATCAGAAAGCTTACTTCTAGCTACACGTGGTCCTAATACAAGTACTTCTGTCTTATCAGAATTAAGTAAAAGGAAGGTAATTAGCATCCAATATCTAATGTCTTTTACACATTTCTCAACTTTATTAAGCTGCTGTCTGTCGTCCGGCTTTGCTGAAACATACAACTGTGTATCATCAGCATAACGGTGGAAGCTAATTCCATGTTTACAAATAATTTGACCTAGAGGTAGCATATACAGTATCTCAGTATATATATATATACAGTATTTGTACATATTTGATTATATCTTTTCATGTGACAACACTGAAGAAATTACACTTTGCTACAATGTAAAGTAGTGAGTGTACAGCTTGTGTAACAGTGTAAATTTGCTGTCCCCTCAAAATAACTCAACACACAGCCATTAATGTCTAAACCGCTGGCAACAAAAGTGAGTACACCCCTAAGTGAAAATGAGATTAATAACGCTAGTTCGGTCTCTCTAAGGGGTGTAAAACATTCTAATTGTTGATATAATATTGCTATATTATCATCTACAGAGTTAGTTATAAAACTGCCTGGTTTTAATTTAATAGCCTGAATTTCACATCTAATAATTTCAACTTTACCAATGAAAAAATTTATGAAATCTTCGCTGCTATGTAATGATTGTGTGCTTCACAGCAGTATTCTGTTGCATGAGACTTGTTGAAGTGAGGATGGAACAAGAGTGGAAGGGCTCTTGTGTAAGGGTTACAGAGGCATGGCTCGAGGCCATATGTAAGAGGACCCCACCCTCCCTCACCTCCCTAACCTCCCTCACCTCCCTCACCTATTTCTTTCAGCCTGCCGGTTTATCTTGTTCCATCCTAAGGCGATCCAGAATGGCCCCTTTGGTGGAGAAAAATTCTGCTGCATACATTTTGTAGTTCTTGTGTTCTGTCAGGCAGATGCAGTCTGAAGTTTTAAAGTTTAATAAAGTTCAAAACAAAACACAAACCAAAACTATGGAACAAGGTACAAGGAAAAAGAAACAGGATCTACTAGTAAGTCTTGCAACGGTTGGTGTCAAAGTGCATGTGTCTGCAATCAGAACGAGTTTTGACCTGCATGGGAGGCTTGCCAGGAAAGAGCCTTCGCTGTCTAAAAAGAACATTAAAGGAAGACTGCAGTTTGCCAGTGATCATATATGCAAAGACCAGGCCTTTTGGAATAATTTGCTCTGGACACACAAATCAGGGTCGTAGCAGATGTGCAGACATCTCTAACGATAATAATATGTTTGTGTCAGCATAAGTTCAGCATAAGTTCAGAACTTTCTGTACTTATCTTGGCTAGATAACATGACCTTACATGGACTGACATATAGTGGGACAGGAACAGAGACAAGTTTTACAGACAGTAAAAATACAAGAACCCCCTTTTATCATTACTAAACATGATAACAAAATAAGATAAAGAAATTATTATGCTGTAAACAACATCAGACCTTCAGAATCCTTTCACGGTTCAACTGAATTCTTCGTCAAACAGTCATAATGAAAATGCTAAGGCTGTTTTGTGGACATATAGTGTCCAATCTTTATGCAAGCTTATGTGAAATGTCAAGAGAATGAAAATAAATGTCACACCTTTGATAAGCACTTACAGTCGGCACATGAGTGGCATTAGTGGGTCAGTATCGTCAATGTATAGGTCAGGCACACAATCAGACTTGGGATGTAAGTCAGGCTGGTCTTCCTATGGATCATAATCACGGTGGATGGGGGTTTTAACGAGCATGACCGTTTGGTCATTTGTTATTGCCTTCATCGTGCAAGTGAGACTTTTCCAAATTAAATAGATGATGCATGGAAGGTATGTGAACATGAGTAATAGAATGATTAGCGTTGGCACAATCATGATCACATACGAAGCTAACCATCCAAACAGATTATACAACATACCCCATGACTGTTGTCCGTTTTTGTCAGAATACAACTGATGAGTAACTTGTTTCATTTGTTCTATGAGTCTTATAGACAGTAAAAATACAAGAACTTAATAAATTTCTCACACAAGTGCTTGAAGATAATGTGAGGCCATCTGTCCGAAAGTTGAAGTTGAAAAAAAGTGGGCCTTTCAACAGGATAATGATGCTATGCACACTAGCAAATCCACCAAGGAATGGCCCAAAAAGAAGAAATGTAAGGTTATGGAATGGTCTAGTCAAAGCCCCAATTTGATTCCAATTAAATGTTGTGGGGGGATTTGAAACGGGCAGTACATGCAAGAAAAAAGTCAAAGCATCTTCCAACAAATTCCAGCAAACTGATGTCAGAGACTGGTGGACAATTATGCAAAACGCCTAGAAGAAGTGATTTCTGCTAGACAGGGCAATACTAACTTCTGAGGCCAAGGGTGTACATACTTTTTCCACAGTAGAATATGAGTAGAGTTAGTTTCTATAACCAGGGCAACAGTGACCATGCAAGTTCATACAGCATATGACCAGTCTCTGCTTGCTATTTTTTGTGAAACTGATTTAATTTTATTCATCATTTTATTATTCTCACCATTGTGAGGAATTAGTGCCTGTATGAAACAGTGTGTATGAGAATACGGGACAAATCACAACTCAAGGGACAATCCCATATTATATGGGACGGGTGGCAACCCTACTCTAGATACTAGCTAGTTAGCTGTAGTTAGCCATTAACTTTAACCATTTTAATTACATCAATGAGTGAAAGCAAAAAAAGTGAAAAGATTGACCAATACTAATTAATTGATGTAAGCGTTTTTCTGTTGTTTTGCATCAGTTTTTTCCTCTTCTAACTTATTCTTTTTGCATTTTCTTCTTTGTGATCTTCTGACATTAGTTGCACTATTTACCTAATATAGTATCTATTACTGCACTGGAGCTCCTGTATCTGTCTAATAACATAAATCTTTTGCCAAATAATGGTAAAGTGTGCTTCTTTTGTATATCTATTTTAAAACTCGTGGGGCCCCCTAGAGGTCCAGGGGCACTAAGCTACCACTTATTGTATTGATAGGAAGAAACAGTCCTTTGGACAAATACAGCAGATGTTATCAATGGTTAAATTTTAGATTTTGTCTCAAGTGTCTAACTGGTGTTTGTACTTTTAGCATTTATGAAAACGAGAAGGTATAGCAAAATCTTTGGGGATGTGTTTGATAATTTGCACTAGTGTTAGTTCATTACGTATTATCTTATTTCCTTCAGTGTCAAGTGTGATCTACTTAAAATGAGAAGTTGGACAGCTCTGGTCTTGGCGTTAAGCTCAGAAACCTCCAATTTGAGAGAACTGCATCTGACTCTGAATACACTGGTTCTGACTGGAAATAATCTAGGAAACTCAGGAGTGAAGTGTCTCTCTGCTGTAATGGAGAATCCTCACTGTAAATTGGAGACATTGGGGTAAGATCATCTCTCTGAGAGTCACAATAACTCAGTAAAATCAGCAATTTTATAGTGTTGTTTTTCACCTAGAATTTTCTGTAACAGTACAACATGCAGAACAAGTAGATTAGTTGTTAAGTGATAATGATTTCTCTCCAGAATCATTTATGCATAAAAAAATTAATAAATGTACCTATAATAGATAGAACAGAACCGCAGTTTTTTGAGGTGTGCATGGGGAAATACCGTGTAATAAAATCACTTTAAAATGATGGCTGTGGACATGTCACAGGAATTAAAGTAGGCCTGCTTTCCTTTTTTCAGTCGAAATCTGAGGGCTTTTGCTGCAGTTTTGCGTGTGAATAAGTTTAGTGAATAAATCTATGATGGGGCAGTAGGCTATTATATTTCTTCTGTTAAAATCATCACTTGATCAAAATTCTTTTAAATATCATTACAACCAAAGAATAATCTGACAGTTATATTAGTTTTTCTAAAGGCTTTAAAAGAAATCTTTGCTAAAACAATTTGTGGGATTTGTCAGTATCTTCTGAAACATTATATTTTTTTTTACCTAATTTCATTAGTTAGATATTCCCTTGTGATTTAACATCATAGCCTATAAGAAACATTACATATAGATAAACAAATGCTATATTTGAGCCTGCAAATGTTAACCGTTAAGCACAACAAACCTCTTGGTCTCTGTCTGCTTATGTACAGCACTTCATAGGGTGAGTCTGCGCATTCTCTCACTTCCTGTTGTAGTCTATGTAGACTAATGTTAAAATGTTTGAGGGTGGCACAAACCTATTTTGTTTGTGTTGTATTATGATTGTGAAAGCTCCAAAATGTTAATTTAATTTCACATAGGCTGGCTGTGTGACTATAGCATTTTTGATCATTGTAGCTGGTATTTCATTAAAATTAAATTATTATATTTGAATCGACTAGGGAAGAATGAAATGTGGAGGGAAAGCCAACAGCAACCTTGCAATAGAGGTTACTGCGAGGGGGTGTGGAGGCAAGGCTCAATCTGTTTGGAGAAATCATTTATCAGGAGTGTAAAGTCATAAGACATAATTACTAGCAAGAATACCATTGTGCCAAGACAAAAAGAGAGGTGAGTGAGAGAGAGAAACTGGTGCAACAGCGACAGCAACTCCGAAGGAACTGGAGGAAGGCCAGCCAGCCTGCAGAGGGCTGAGGGCATCCGAAAGCACAGGAAGAGGAAGGAGAAGGAATGAGCCAACTTCTACAGGAACCCCTTCAAGCATGCCAAGCAGCTGTTGGAGGAAGCAAAGACGGTAGAAGGTAGTACACTGACCAAGCAAGGATTGAGCCATTAGGTTTACCAGGGTATGTGCCTCATCCAGCCCCACCTGTATCCCAGTTTAACCCCCCCAACCCAATCTACGTAAAGTCAGAGAGGTCATAAGAAAGGCCAGATCATCAGCAGCTCCAAGTCCCAATGGGATACCCTACAAGCACTACAAGAATCTGCTGTGGACCCTCATGCAAGCTGCCGTGAAAAAGCAATGCATCCCATTGGAGGGGCAAAATGTGGTGGTGGTATTCATGCCCACGGAAAAGAACTTTTGAGTTATCAGCCAATTCATCAGCATCACCTTGCTCAACATTGAACGTTACTTTCATCTGAAAATTAATTGTGGTTGTGTTTACTGAACCAGACTGAGAGATTAAAGGCTCAGAAAACCTTTGCAGCTGATTAGAGCTCTTCTCAGGTCAACATTTCTATATTATAAATTATTTATTCTAGTATTTTGAGATACTGGATTTTTGATTTCCATGAGTTGTAAGCCGGAATCATCAAGATTAAAACAAACAAAAAAGGCTTGAAATATTTCACTTTATGTGAAATGAATCTATAATATATGAAAGTTCCACTTTTTTAATTAAATTATGGAAATTTTTCATGATATTCAAATTTTTTAAGATGCATTTTAATGTCAAAAGCACCTGTAAAGCACCAAATCTCTAATTTTATCAGCCTATTTTCACAACCAGTTGTGTTTAATTTTGTGATTTTCTGTTAGGTGTGTGTGTGTGCTACATAAACAATTGGCAAATGAACAAACCTCATTGGCTACTTTTTGTAGTCATGCAAGTTCTTTTGAGCAACTGCTGGTTTTTGAGTTTTATAACCTGTCACCACCGTTTTACCCAGGTCCACCCACTGTTCAATTTCATGCCTCGCGGGCAGACAACATGTCAGACACATCATCTTCACAACAAGTATACCAAAATGAAAATCTGTTGATGAAGAGTGTTTCATTGTGTCTCTCTACAGGTTGTGTAAGTGTAGTGTCTCAGATGAAGACTGTGCTGTCCTGATGTCAGCTCTGAGATCAAACCCCTCACACCTGAGAGCTCTGGATCTGTCCTATAATAATGTAGGAGACTCAGGAGTGAAGAGTCTCTCTGCTGTACTGGAGAATCCACACTGTAAACTGGAGAAACTATGGTAAGATCATCTATCTGAGAGTCACATGACCTGCTGATCAGTAAGACACATTATCTAATAGTGAGACTGAAGCAGACATTTTAAGTTCACCATCAATGTCCTGAGGAGGAAGATTGTATATTTTCACTGCACACTGATGATTTGTCACTGGGTTTTTGGGTCAGATGTGCTTATGTGAGAAGCTACAGCACAAAACATGACTTGATGTGACTGCAATGTGTCTGAAATTACTGTGAAATTTACTACAACAATGTAACTAATCACACAAACTGCAGCTCAGACACACACTAAATACAGAGTGTGTGAGCCACAGGGTTTAAAAGCATCAGTTAAATGGGAATTATCTAATAAAAAATAAAAAATTGGAAACTAAGAAGTTAATGCCATAGGACTGAAAAGGTCAACTATGAAATAAATAAATTAAGCAATGGTTGACATATTTACTGCTTTACAAAATTGCCCTGTTCACTTGTAGTGTCTTGCCTTAACTGCTAATCATTAGCGTACAGTGTTTTTGTGTTAAAAAAATTTTTATTTGAAATTAAAGCAGAAGATCGTTTGTAACTGCACTTTTCTTTTGATGCAAACACATAAAACTTACACTATAGAAAATGTGCATGAAACAAAGATTCACATAAAATAAATAATAATTACACCAAAAGGTTAAAAATAAATAGAGAAAAAAAAAAAACAATTAAGGCACTCAATTACATACCAGACAGAAAACATAACTAACTCCCACCATAAACTCAGCTGTCCGTGTTATCAGTGCTATCCGATAATAAGAGCAGAAAATGAAGATATAAAAAACATATTAATCACCAGTTTGAAAAAACGAAATAAAAGGGGACCAGATTTTATCAAATAACAATATTTTATCCTTTAAGATATGCATAATTGTTGTTGTGTAATGTACCAGTTAATTCTGTCAGCCACATTTTAAGGGTTGGAACTTCCTTTTTCTTCCAAAACAATAGAATGAGTTTTTTTGGCAGCAATTAGCCCATATGAAACAAACTGTTGTTGTACCAGTGTAAGTCTCAAGGATTCTTCATAAACTCCAAATATAATTAATATAGGATCTGGCTCAAAACATATGTCCAACGTATTTGAAAAGACCTGAAAAACCTTGTTCCAGAAATTTTGTAATTTAGGCTGGAATTAAAAAATTCACATTTGTCGCATAACGGTGACACTTCTGGAAATATTTTGTTCAGTTTACACTTGGAATAATGAAGCCTGTGAAGCACTTTAAACTGAATAAGAAAATGTCTGGCATTAATGGAACACCTGTGGACAAGTTCAAGACTGTGTTCCCATATTTCTATAGGGATCTCCACAGCAAGTTTCCTCTTCCCAGGCAGATTTAATTTTCTCCGTAGACAGCATTTTTACCTGTTCCAAAGCCTTATATAGAAAGGAGATCGTACTGTCACCTCTGTGATGTCTTTCCAAAAATTCATCCAGATATATAGGTGTAGCCATGACATAATTCAGAATGTCGGACTTCACTAAGTCTCTAATTTGAAGGTATCTGAAGAAATTATTAGAAGGAATACTATATTTCTCACACAGTTGCTGAAACGAAGCAAGTTTTCCCTTCATATATAAATCCCCTATGTTTCCCAACTCTAAATTTATCCAAATCTCAAATGCACCATCTATCATGGATGGGCAAAAGTGTCATATCACAGCAAACAGTGACTTTGGCGATGGATAGGAGCCAAAAAAGTCCAAACTCCAATCCATAGCCAAAGAAATCAATCCACACTGGTCAAACATAGCTCAATTTCTCATTAAAACTAGGGACATGGCATCAGCTAAACAATACACACGGTACTAATTTACACCTGGTTTTGAAAGGAGGACAAAATAATGTGTAAAACTGATTGCTAATCTCACAAACTTTATTATATTAAGAAGAATATGTAAACAGACACACTTCTAATTTTTCCACACTTTTTTGGCAATCCATCCTCAAATGCACAAAAAGCTCAACACATCTGACCCTCTGTCTTCATGTCATTCTTCTGTAGAATTTTTATTTATTGTGATTTTACATCCTTTCACATTTACACTTTACTACATCACTTTACTCCATTTACTTTTATTATTATTATTAATGTTGTTATTCTTATTAACTTTTATAGTGTTTTATTTTTTCTGTGTACTGCTTATTTTTTGTACAGCGCTTTCAGAAGCTGCTTTTAAAGGCACTTTCTAAAATAAAGTTTATTATTATTATCCGTTTTATAATTCTCTCGCACACTCTTTCTCTGATGAGAAAATTGTTCATGGTTAGTCTGCTGTTCTCTGTTCAGTTTAATATCACACACAACAGATGAGAGAAATTTAATTTAACACTCAGTATGATCATTTTTAATTACATTGTTAATTAGTATAAACAGGAGATATTAAATCATGTCATTCAGAACAATACAATAATTTCACAAACACATCATCTCTAAAATCTTAAAGCAAAATAAAAGTCTGTTGATGAAGTGTGTGTCGTTGTGTCTCTCTACAGGTTGCATAAGTGTGGAGTTTCAGATGAAGGCTGTGCTGCTCTGACTTCAGCTCTGAGATCAAACCCCTCACACCTGAGAGAACTGGATCTGTACTCTAATAAGGTAGGAGACTCAGGAGTGAGGAGTCTCTCTGCTGTACTGGGGAATCCTCAATGTAAACTGGAGATACTTGGGTAAGATCATCTTTCTGAGAGTCACATGACCTGCTTCTCAGTAAGACACATTCTCTAATAGTGAGGCTGAAGTAGAAGTTTTAGGTTCATCATCATCAATGTCCTGAGGAGGAAGAATATTTATTTTCACTGCACAATGATGATTTGTCACTAGGCATGCGCCCATTTTCATCAGTCCAAATGAATTTGCTCATTGCATGAGCAAGAGAGCGGTTATATGGAATATCAGCACACTCTGATTTGTCCAATGTTATGAGCCCTCAGGGAGACTACAATAGGCAGTCACAGTCGAGCCGATATTCAGTATAACCAAACGAGGCAGACCAGCGAGGTAGTCTCTCCTGAGAACATCCAGCCAGAGGCCGACAGGGCGGCCTCTCCTGCAGAGCTCCCTCCAGAGGCCACACACGATTTTAAGGAAATACTAGAGATCCTGATCCTTTCTGCTCTCTGGACCTGCCTGATCCATTTCGGATGTCCTACCTCTGGATGGAGCTCTCATCTACTCCAATTCCAGATTGCTGGGACTATGGCTGCTTCTAAGGCCAAACAGACTTCATATAAAACCATAATTAACTTTTTTACACTATCTGTTGTGACCCAGATGAGGATGGCTTCCCTTCTGAGTCTGGTTCCTCTAAAGGTTTCTTCCTTTTAACATCTTAGGGAGTTTTTCCTTGCCACTGTCGCCACTGGCTTGCTCAACTGGGATAAATTCGCACATTTAAAATCTGTATCCAGTGTTTATATGTTTCAGTAAAGCTGCTTTGAGACAATGCCTATTGTAAAAAGCGCTATACAAATAAAATTGAATTGAAAATTGAATTGACAGCGCAGTCTCCTGCCCTGCCGAGCTCCAGCCTGAGGTCAACATGGTGACCTCGCTTTCAGAGCTCCAGCCTGAGACAGATGAGGTGGTCTCCCTTGCTGAGCTCCAGCTCCAGGTCAATGTGGCGACCTCACCTCCAGAGCCCCAGTTGGAGACAAACAAGGTGGTCTCTCCTGCTGTCCTCATGCCAGAGGCCGATGGTGCGTCTTCCCAAGTCATGCTCATGCCAGAGGTCAATAAGGTGGCCTCCCATGCCGTGCTCCTGTCTAAGGCCCGACAACAAGGCCTTCCAAGTCCTGCTAACTCCAGATGCCAACAAGACAGCCTTCCAGGCTATGCTCCTGCCCGAGGCTGACGGCACAGCCTCCCAAGACCAGCTCATGCCTAAGGTTGCATGCCCAGCCTCCCAAGTCTTGTTCCCCCCTCACGACCTCGGCAAGCTTGCCCCAGCTTCATGCCCCCCCCTTGCTCCTCTGGGAACAGACTACTATATGGGCAGTGCCTGCCTTTGGACCATGGGTGTTGTGTGGACATTTTGCCCAGAGAGCCAGGGAGGGGGAGCTGTTGTAGACGCTTGGGTTGGATCTGTCAGGTATTTCCCCCGAGTGCTGAGCACCGAGAGCTGTGTAAGCAGCTCCGTGTCTTCCTGTATCATGCAGTTACATTGGTAGATGCCTGTATGAAAAAGGGTAAGCTGTTCCACAGTCTTGGAGCCATGACAGGCCCTATCACCTTTGAACTTCTGATTCTCTGTAAGTATTTTGAAGATCAGAGACATAACTTGGTGCGAAGCCATGCAGAGATTTAAAACCAAATAACAAAACCTTGGACTCCATTCTGTACTTGACTGGCAGCCAGTGAAGGGAGAGACTAAGACAGGAGAGATGTGTTCCCTCTTTTTTGTGCCAGTGAGAAGCTGTGGAACTAGCTGTGGAACCATTTAGGACCAATTGAAGATGGGAAAGGGTTGACTGACAGAGTCCCATGTTGAAGGAATTGCATTAATCAAATTGAGAAGGTATAAAAGTGCGAATAACAGTCTCCAAATAATTAAATGATGATATGTTTTAATTTGGCAATGGTTCTCAATTGATTAAAGCTTCTGCTCACCTGAGCTTACCTGCTTGTCAAATTTCAGGTCAGAGTCGGAAATAAGGCCAAGATGCTTTGTGTAGCTTTGTATATTACATCACAAGGACCACAGTTTATTAGCTGAAATTCTGTCATTTCATAATTTATTAGGGGAAAGTTTTTAGACAGCCAGCATTTAATATCAATAGCCAAGTTTCCATCCTCTTTTTGTACATTTCCTTTATCAAAAAAATGGATGTGTTTAAAAAAAGTTTGTGATATTTGCTGTCTCATGCTTGTTTCCATCCAGTTGGCCTTTTACTGATAAAATGATGTGCATGATGTTTGTCGCAGAAGTTTTGGTGTATCGCAAAAGAAATCTGCCCTTGAGCCATTTCCATACATAATTTTGTGTATATCACAAATTGTGTACCTTTTGCAGTCCAAATGTCCTCAAAATCTTTGTAATATTGAGAAATTATTGAGACAATTAAATGAAACTGACCAGCTTACTTTCATTTTCATTTCACAAATAATTGCAGTTGTAGAAAATATCAGAAGACGACTTAAGAATGGACAGCTGCTCATCTGATAGGGCTCCAGGTATGCTATGAAGGCCATAGAGCCGGGGTGGCTAATCAGGAAAATAGGGAGAATTCCTGCTGGGCCGCTCATAAATTGGGCTCATAAAATTAGCATGTTACATTATTGCATGACTAATTATAAAACTAATGAATTAGTACACTAGATTTGTATTTAAAGCAGTGCATCAGTTACGTATGCATTACAGTGTGTGTGGTAGCTGCCAAAAAAGTGTATTTCTTACTGAAATACTTCATATTTGTTTGAATGCAAACAAAAAAAAAATTTCATCATTTTACAATTGGCCTGTAGTAGCAGAAAATAATACTCAGTATGCCATTTGTTATTTACTGTAATTTTATATTCTTGTTGAAACATCTCAGTAATAAATATAACGAGATAGTTAGAACTGAACTGTCACTTCACACTTCACTGTCACAAGTTTTTCCACCACGATAAAAATGGGCTGGTCTTTGGCATTAAACTCCCAAGCTGAAAATTGGTCCCACTCTGGCTATGCCCATGGGGGAGGTAGTGTTGGAGAGCTGTGCCAGTTGCAGATTGCCACCGACCAGCGGTTCTGACCTGAAAGCAGATTGCCATTGCCCTGTTCAAGCTGGCATCCTGTACTGATTACAGTGTACCTGGGAAACTTATGGGATTAGTAAAATAGCTGTCCATCGATGTGTATATGCTGTATGCACAACTATTAAAGAAAAATGAATGTGGCATTATATCAGGCTGCTGAATATAGCAGAGGCCAATGAAATTGAATAGCATAATTCCTTGGCGCGTCTTGTGTCACAGGTTTGCAATGTGCTGAATGGCAGAGACATCACTATTTTTCCCCTGACTGATGGATAAATTCTGTCAAGTGCAAATTCAATTTCTCTTGACAACAACTGTTTCCAAACTATTTTTTCATAACATTTAAAGTATCAACATAGAGTTTAAGCGCTAAAGTTAAACTAAAAAATATTATGTCCAAACTTTTATTAATAATTTGCATTTCCATCAGCTATATCAGTAAACATTTTAATGCGCTAAACATTTTATCGCAAAAAACCCTTGGCTGGAAATGTGGCTTATGATACAATCAAAGAGAGTTTGCATACAACTGTGTGCCATCAGTGTAAAAATGGTAGAAAATGTATTTATAAAAAATACAACACATGGCCCAGGATTGAGCCCTGAGGTATGCCACTGATCAGTTGCTGCTGAGAAAGATGAGAAATTTCCAATCCACACAGAAAATATCCTGTCTTTGAAGTAGCAGGCAAACCACTTCAGAGCAGTCCCCTTGATGCTTACACCACATTTAGACAATCCACAAGATTAGCATGATCGAATGTATTAAACGCTGCACTGAAGTCCAGTAGGATTAATTTATTATGGAAAGGATAATAGGGGCAACAACATAGAGCACATCACTAAGAAGTGTGGGAAATGCATGCAGGGGACAAGTAAAAGGCCTCATATGTACTATTAGATCCATAAGTTAGGACAACGACACGAGCTCAAACTTGGTTAGGAAGGCAGATCAAACATGTGGATCATGAACTGAAGCTGAAATCAGTGACCTTATATTGTCAATCATGACAATAAAGAATTTCAAGAATTCTTAACAGGTTTCTGTGGTAGGCTCTGGAATGGCTGTGACAGCTGGATTCAGTACTGCATGTATTGTGTTAAACAAGACTTTGGGACTACAGGAGTTTTTGGAAATACTGTTGGAAAAGTGTTTTGCGCTTACTGCTTTTACATAACTCTGATATTTAACCAAACATTATTTCAAAATCTAATGAGATTTGTAGCTTAATTTTCTTCCACTTCTGGTCTGCCTTCCTGCATGCCTGCCTCAATGTGTGAGTTTCACTGTTAAGCCATGGCTAAGGATTTATTTTAGACATTCAAATTTTTAGTGGAGCAACAGAATTCAGGATGTCTATACAGGTAGCATTAAACAAGGTGACCAAGTTATCTGTCTGCGATACTGAGGCAAATCCTTGATTATATATATCAGAGGAGCAGCCAAAAAAGCTCTGAGAACTGACTGGCAGTACCTGTCCTAATATAGCATGAGTAGTACCTTGGTAGGCAGGGATTAGAAGGTGGATGCGACACAGTAACATCACACAAGATTGATTGATTTTTCAGACACACAGTTATCAGCTATTTCTGCACTGCAGACAGAAAGCCCGAATGATAAAACAGGGTCAAGTGTATGTCCAAGCTCATGTGTAGGACCAATGACAGACTGGGCAAATTAAATGAAGTTGTAAAAACTCTCTGACCAGATACTTGTATTAATAACAAATATGAATATTAAAATCACCAAGATTCAATATTCTTTCAGAAAAGGGAACAACATATGACAAAAATCCAGAGAACTCAGGAATAATATCCATTTTAATTTTAGAGATTTCTATTTATAATACACAAACACTCAGAGATTCGTGGTGGACTAGTGCCTACCCGGGTTCGATTCCCGGTCACTGGAAGGTTGCATGAGCCAGTGTACTCTCAGTGTCAGCCACAAAAAATCGGGAGGTCTGTGGAGCAGCTGAAAAAGGAAAACTTTCGACATTTAAAATGGTCCTTAAAATGACTGCTAAACCCCTCCCCAACTCCCAGGAGAACTAAAAAACTTACAATCACCAGGTGAGAGTTCAACAAGAGGGCTAACATCGCAGTGATGAGCCAAGTCTCAGTCGCAAAAATAAAGTCCATACCATTGGAAAACGAAAAAGTCGTTTAAAATAAAACTTTTATTCACAGTGGAGCTTGTGTTAATTTTAGCTAAGGCATAAAAAGACAGCTGATAAAAACAAGCCAGAAGTGATATCAACGAAATATACTCCAGTTGACAGACAAGGATTATCCATATATGGGATTGGGTGTGTGCCCTGGGGCACCAGCCAGTGGGAGTCACCGAATGATTAAGGGTATTTTCAGACCTGTAGATCTGTACTTTGTTCTGAAACAGCGACTTAAATTGTTACAATGTTGTATTTTATCCTTGGTTCAGTTCGCTTTCACAAGGCAGCATTTTAAAGCATACCAAAATGTGTTTATGCAAATCACATGTGAGTAAACTGTCCTCTCATTGGTCAGAGTGCACTTCTTGAGGTTCCGCTCATAATGGTTATCTATCAAAAGACCTTGTAAACCTTGGCGTTTTTATGTATTTTTGAAAGCTGTTCAGAAATATATTCATCAGACCAAATTTCAATTAAGCATTTTACCTCATCTTTGGTCCAAGTTAAACCACAATTCCTGTTATGAGCTATTAGCAAACACATTTTTTTTTTGTAACGCAGTTCCCATCATGCATTCTTGCAAAATTGTTTTTATTGTTTAACCTTTTGATCTTTTGTTTTAAAAAATCACAAAAATACTCTCTCATTGATATCAAACAATTGCAAACAAAACACAGTTGGATAAAAATAAATCTTTTTTTAAATATATCTGTGCCACAATTATTGGCACCTTTTTAGTCAATACTTTATGCTACCTCCCTTTTCCCAAGATAACAGCTCCGAGTCTTCCGCTATAATGCCTGATGAGGTTGGAGGAGACCATTCCTCCATGCAGAAGTTCTCCAGATCCTTCACATTTTGAGGTATACACTGGTGGCCTCTTCTCTTCAGTTCGCCCCACAGGTTTTTTTATAGGTTTCAAGTCAGGGGACTGGGATGGCCATGGCAGGACCTTGATTTTGTGGTCAGTAAACCATTTTTCTGTTAATTTTGATGTATGTTTCAGATCATTGTCCTGCTGGAAGATCCAACCACAGCCCATTTTAAGCTTTCTGGCAGAAGCAGTCAGATTTTTATTTAATATCTGTTGATATTTGATAGAGTCCATGATGCCATGTATCCTAACAAAATGTCCAGGTCCTCTGGCAGAAAAACAGACCCAAAGCATTAAAGAGCCACCACCATATTTAACCACTGGGTATGAGGTAGTTTTCCATATGGCTACCTCTCAGTGTACTCCAAAACCACCTCTGGTGTTTATTGCCAAAAAGCTCTATTTTGGTTTAATCTGACCATAGAACCCGATCATATTTGAAGTTTCAGTACTGTCTGGCAAACTAAAGATGCTTGAGTTTGTTTTTAGATGAGAGTAGAGACTTTTTTTTCTTGTAACACGTCCTAACAACTTGTGGTGATGTAGGTGACTTCGGATTGTAGTTTTGGAGACTTTCTGACCCCAAGACACGACTAACTTCTGCAGTTCTCCACCTGTGATTCTTCCAGTTGACTGGAACTTCTTAATTATTGCCCTGATGGTGGAAATGGACATTTTCAATGCTTTTGCTATATTCATATAGCCATTTCCCATTTTGTGGAGCGCAACAAGCTTTTGCCGCACATCACAGCTATATTCCTTGGTCTTACCCATTGTTATGAATGACTAAGGGAATTTGGCCTATGTGTTACCACATATTTGCTGAGCTTGCTGCCATGTTGCATCATCTGAAGTGCAAAGGTGTTAAATGGGTGTGGACCGAAGAGTGTCAGCAGAGTGTAGAAAAGCTTAAGATGGCATTACAGATGGCATATTGCTTATGCCTCGAGAAGCCTTGGAGGAGATTAATTAAATTATTCAATATCTGAAAAGTAGTGTCTTGCTGTCCTTTGGACGGTAGTAAAGAAATGGTACCACTATCTCGAGGGGATATCTTTTGTGGTATATACCGACCATGCAGCATAGCCATGGCCCTTTTAATGCTCGAAAGACTACTCCTTACTAGATTAACCCTGAGGTTACAGCAATTTCAGTTTCAAGTTCAGTATCGAAATGGAAGAATGAATGTAGTACCTGATTCTTTATCAATATCTGTCTAAGAACCAGCAAGCTTGGCTACATGCATGGCAAAGAAGATCTCAGCCTGGAATTTTGTCTTACCGGCCACTTTATCGGAAATAGCAGCCTCCCAGAACCAGGATGACCAGGTGAAGGAATTGGTAGAGAAAGTTGATACACAGGATGGGAAAATGGGTGGATGAGATGAGAGATCTAGCAAGGTGTATTGTATAGGGTAATCCCATATAAAGTTGGCACCAAATATCAGTTGGTAGTACCAAAGTCTCTTATCCCAACATTCTTGGACTATTTTCATGTTACCAAAATACCTTCTTTTAGACCGTGGACCACAATTTCTTATGCAGCTTTTGAGCAACCTATGCAGGAACTGGGTGATAACTCTACCATCTCCAAACCAGCCTCACAGAAAGAGTCATGGGATGGGATCAGTGGTTGGCAGAGTTCCAGTTTGATCTTAACAATGCCAAACATGAATCCACAAATAGAACACCTGCTAAACTTGCTCTAGGGCCCCTATAACGATTGTTACATTATTTCCTGAACATAAATACATATATAACATAACAGCTCTGACCCATCAAGGCATGGATGCCACAAGACCTCTGAAGGTGTGCTGTGATATCTGGCACAAAGATTTTAGCAGCAGGTCCTTTTAGTCCCATAAGTTGTGAGGTGTGCACGGTGGCTTAGTAGTTATGTATGTCCGCCTCACACCTCCAGGGATGGGGGTTTGATTCCTGCTGCGGCTCTGTGTGCAGAGTTTGCATGTTCTCCCTGTGCTGTGGGGGTTTCCTACAGGTACTCTGGTCCCCCCCCAGTACAAAGACATGCGTGGTAGGCACATTGACATGTCCAAAGCATATGAATGGGTGTGTGAATGTGTATGTGAGTGTGCCCAGTGATGAATTTGCACCCTGTCCAGTTTAACCTGCCTTGTGCCCCATGCTCCTTGGGATAGGCTCCAGGCTCTCCATGAGCCAGTAGGATAAGCGGTATAGAAAATGGATGGACGGCTTGATGGATGGAAGTTGTCAGGTGGGGTCTCCATAGATCAGACTTCTTTGTTTGATCCCACAGATGCTCATTCAGATTGAGATCTGTGAAATTTGGAGGCCAAGTCAACCTTGAACTCTTATCATCTCCTCAAACCATTTTTTACAATGTGTCTGCAACAATGTTTAGGTAGGTGGTACGTTGTCAAAATAACATACACATGAAGGCCAGGACCCAAGGTTTCCTAGCAGAACATTAGCATCACAGTGCATCACACTGAGCATCACACTGCATCTGCCGGCTTGCCTACTTCCCATAGTGCATCCTGGTGCCATATCTTTCTCATGGAAGCAACACATGCACCCAGCCATCCACACAATGTTAAAGGAAAACATCTTGATTCATCAGACCAGGCTACTTTCTTTTACTTCTTCATGGTCCAGTTCTGATGCTCACTGTTGCCTCTTGTAGGTGCTTTCAGCAGTTGACAGGGGTCAGTATAGACATTCCAACAGACCTGCAACTGCGCAGCCCCAGACACAGCAAGCTGTGATGCACTGTGTGTTCTGACATCCTTTCTATCATAGCTAGCATTAAGTTTTTCAGCAATTTGTTACTAGCTACAGTAGCACTTCTGTGGGATTGGATTAGACAGGCTAGCCTTCGCTCCCCATGTGCATCAATGAGTCTTGGGTGCAGATGACCCTGTCACCAGTTCACCGGTTGTCCTTCCTTGAACTACTTTTTGTACATTCTAACCACTGCATACCAGGAACACCCCACAAGACCTGCCTTTTGGATATGCTCTAACCCAGTCATCTAGTCTTGTCAAAGTAGCTTAGAACTTACTGTTCACTTGCTGCCAAATATATTCCACCCCTTGACAGTTGCCATTGTAACACATTAATCAATGTTATTCACTTCCAAACCACAAACCCACCTAAAAGCCGATGTTTAGTGAGAGACAGTAGTGAAAACTACTGTTCTCAACTAACTATAAAGGCCATCAATGAGAAAGTACTTGCTTGCTGCTCTCCAATAAACACTGCTGCATGTCTCAATTTTACAAAAGACAAAATCAATGAAAAACTTTTCCATCTTACACTAATCATATATTTCTGTACAGCCTGATGCGTGCACACACACACACACACACACACACACTCACACACACACACACACACACACAACACTCTCTGTGTCTTGATGTTTATAAATGGAGAGGTTGAAGAGTGTAATTGTGTCTCTCTGCAGGTTGCGTGATTGTGGTGTCTCATATAAAGGCTGTGTTGCTCTGGCTTCAGCTCTGAGATCAAACCCTTCACACCTGAGTAAACTGGATTTGTCTAATAATAAAATAGGAAACTCAGGAAAGAAACTACTCTCTGCTCTTAAAGTTGATGAACATTACAGACTACAGTTACTGAGGTGAGTAATGACCGTTTTAGATAAATGTGAACCTCATCATCATTAGTTTGTACATGATTACCAGGTAAGGAAATAAAACCAGTTTTAGAAAATGTCAGTAAATTCTATTTAATCAGATTTTTTTTTAAATTGGTTTTAATGCTGTTTTGTGTTCAGTAAAGTGTTTTGATTTAAAATTCATGTGAAGGCAGAAGACAATGAGTCAGATAGAGTCTACAAAATGTCTTAAATGAGTGCATGAGAGTGATTGTAAATGAACACCTTGTCTCGTTGTGACAGCCTGCTATCTCTGACTTAATACTGCTGCTTGTGTCTGAACAAGATGATCTCTGCTTTTCCCTGTTTCTGTTAAGCAGCATACTTTCTTCTGAACTCTCATAAAAGCTGATTATAATCATCATCTTTTATGCCACAGATATTTGATTTAAGCAGCCACTTTACTCACTCTGACACTTCTTCCAGCACCCTACCTCCACACCGTGTCTTCTGTCTTTCCTGTAAAATTCACCTCAGCTTCATCTTAAAATCTGCACTTAAATATAAATGTAGAACAAGAGCTAGATGACACAGTAGTGTTCATTATTTAAAAAACTCCAAAGCGTGTGATTGGATAAGAGCAGTGATGTGATGGGTAAATATCTGCTCATTTTCCTATGAAAATCATAAGTTCCTTAGAACTTGTGGAAGTTCTCATTTGTTCTCGCTAAATGTTGCAACACAGATGATAGTAAGAATGAAGAAATGTAGAATGATTAATTATAAACAGGAGATGATGATGTTTCTCTTGGAGCAGAGATGATTACATGTTGATCATGAAGTACCACAGTCCAGTTTGTGGTTATTAATTCACATGTTTTTCTTTTATATTCAGGATGTGGTGAACATCTGTGTGTGTGATGAAGACTCCAGTGTTCCTGCATTTCACTGTTGGGGAATAGAGAAGACGTGCATAAACACATCACTCATTTAATTATAACATGCTAAACAGATTCAGAGATGTGAGAAGTGTGTGTTCATCATGCACAGTGAATCAGACTGCACACATTTCTACACTGATTGTATAACGAACTCTGACGCCTGGATAAAATACCGTGGACCTCAATCCAATAAAAAACCTGAGGGATTATTTGGAGCAGCAGGTGAAAAAGCACATGAACACAAGCTGAACCCAGTCAGTGGAAGAGAGAGCTAAAATGGACAGGAACAGTTTCAAGACATTCAGGAATTCTCATCTGACAAACATTTATTCCTTTGTTTAATTAATGTCCCAGTGCTGTTTTACTAAATGTCAGCACTTCTGGAAGACCACTTTAATAAAAATTAGTGGACCAAAACTAACTGTTGTATAATATAGTTTTGACAGTTTGTGATTTTTCTGTTTGTCATAGTGCTACAGTAAATAGCATTCTTGGAAAGCCACTTGTCCAATCAAATTAGTGGTTCAGAACTAACTGTATTGACAGTTCATGTGATTTTTCGGTGTTTGTGATTAGTATTTGTTTAGTATTGTAATATGTTTAATTTTCATTTACACTGAATATTTATAGCTGTATTATATAGCTGTTTTGCTGGATACAGAACTAATTATATTGTATTTAGGTACTTACAATGTCTTGCATAATTGTATCACATTTTACATTTTCTATCATTTTATATAATACATTTTGCAGAAATTAAGTATACACAAAACAATTTCATTATTTTTGTTGTTTAAAATTAACTGGAGCATTTATCATGAATGAAACAGTTGAACAGTTCTTCAAAAGTAAATTTATGTATAACAACCAAATATAGGCTTTTGTTACTGTCACGATTTCCCCTTGTGCAAAGTGCTGGAACATGCCCTCTGAAGAGCAAGCAGGCGCTTCCGGGTTTTCCATGATATTGGCTTTGTTTACTTTTTACAAGTGCATCTGTTATGGTTTATGTCCTGTCTTTGCCACTGTATTGCCACTAGTTGTTTCCCGTATGTGCCATCATTAGTCTCAACTGTTTTGTGTTCACCCTTGATTATGTTTGTCATTTAAACCCCTCATGTCTCTTTGTACTTCGCAAAGTATTACGTGAGCTTTCTGGGTACCAAGCATTTGTTGCTTGTTTCATGTGTTATAGTTTTGATCTTGTTCTCCCCCTCCAATTCTGTTTTGCCTTGTTTATGCCCATTTGCCGAGTGCCTGACCCATTGCCTGTTTTTGACAGTTATTATCTCACGTTTTGGATTTGTCTCTGCTCTAGTAAAGCTTTTATCTGCATTTGCATCCGTCCTAACCTCCATTACATTTCGTAACATGACAGTTACACTAGGTGTCACGTAATAAACATAAAGGACACTAGGATGGATGCAAGTGCAGATTAGAGCTTTACTTAAAGACAGGCAGGCAGACAAATGAAAAATATCAGACAATAGCGTGGTCAAAAAAAAGGCAATGGGTCAGGTGATTGGCAAATAGGCATGAATGAGGCAAAACCAGAATCAAGAACGAAGGCGAGAACGAGATCAAATCCATAACACATGAACCGATAACAAATGCTTGGTATACGGAAAACTCACATAATACTTCAGAAAGACATAATGTTAGAACAGTTTCTTATATACTGTGGTTTTGAGTGTGTGTGAGGTTGGATGCATGTGTGTGTGTGTGTGTGTGTGTGTGTGTGTGTGTGTGTGTGTGTGTGTGTGTGTGTGAGAGAGAGAGAGAGAGAGAGAGCATTCTGGGAACTGCAGTCCATGGCAGCCATGTTTGTAGGGCGCCATGCAGTATGGGAAATGTAGTCACAGGTTTGCTGTGACATGACACTAGGTGTTATTCGAAGAGAACATGTGCTTTTGTAGTTAAAAATAAATCACCACAGCATGAGTCAACATAATAATAATAATAATAAGAAGAAGAAGAAGAAGAGAAAGAAGAAGAGTAATATATTATTATTATCATATTTATAATAATTATTATCATCATTATCATCGTAATCTTCATTATTATTATTATTATTATTATTATTATTATTATTATTATTATTATTATTATTATGTTCGAGAACCTGTGCATTAAATCTTAAGCATCATCTGCATGTTTGTTTTTCTTATAACTGTTTGTATTTAAAACGTCTGCATGATGATAAATGCGTTCCATCGAATTATTTTAAATCTAAACACATCGAGTTTCTGCTTCGCTGTGGATCAACATCATCTACAGTATCTGAACTCTACACAAAGTGACTTCTGATGAAGAAAGTGATGGATTTGTGCTTTGTGAAGAACTGGACTCTGGGTTGCGGTTTTGGACACAGCCCATGGCTTCAAGCAGTCGTCTATTTGCATGTATGGCATAATTAACTGCACCTGAAGCTTTCGTAAAATTAAAAATGAAAACACCCAGAACTGTATATGGTACCATAACGAAGACGAACTGTATGTTGATACATGAAATTCTGAAGGGAACGTCAGACGGCATGGCGTGGTGACGTAGTGACGTGCCATTAATCGATCTATGTTCTATAACATGAAAGGAATATTCTAAATGCAAGTCATGTAAACACCTTAATCACAATATTGTCTTATTCATAATAGGGTTAATAATTAGATTACTGATGTCCATGTAAACCTAATCAATCATGCACTTCGATAATGCAACTAAAACAGGAATCCTCCACGTCTTAATTTGATCGAGTATGACTTTACTCAGATTAAGTTCATCAAAAATCGCAGTTTATGTGATAGTTTCTTAATCAGAGTATTGTCTTAATCGGGTTAATATCTGAATATTGTTGTCCATGTAAACGTACTGAATGTCAAATATTGTGAAGACTGATGCAATTATAGCTATATATTTGTAAATATACATTTGCCAAGGATGTAATGTTGGTTTTTTTAAAAACGATTTTACCTTTTAATAACACTATTGTTTCTGTCAATCACATACCACCTGACACTTCTACAATTGTATGTTTCTCCTCAATGCTCTTCACATGTCAAACACCCAGCAGTTTGGAGCAGGGTGCTGTTTTTCAAAATCAGTTCTTGTAGTGACTCCAATTTAGTTGCATTCTGAATCTGAAAAGAAAAACAACAACAGTAAGTTTATTAACATTGTTTAGGTCCTAGCTATACACATACAAAAATTAAATAATTTCTGCATCCATCCATCCATCTTCTATACCGCTTAATCCTTTTCAGGGTAACAGGGAAACCTGGAGCCTATCCCAGGGAGCATCAGGCACAAGGCGGGGTACACCCTGGACAGGGTGCCAATCCATCGCAGAGCACACAATCACGTACACATTCACACACCCATTCATACACTACGGATGCTTTGGACATGCCAATCAGCCTACCACGCATGTCTTTGGACTGGGGGAGGAAACCGGAGTACCCTGAGGAAACCCACGCAGCACGGGGAGAACATGCAAACTCCACACACACACGGCCACAGTGGCAATTGAACCCCCAACCCTGGAGGTGTGAGGCGAAAGTGCTAACCACTAAGCCTTCGTGCACCCCTAAAATTTCTGCATAATTAATTAAATACTTAAAATCAGGAATGTCTTACAATTGCAGCCAACAATTTCTAGGGTCATAAATATTTTCTAGGGTCATAAATATTCAAGTAACCTTCCTACTAATTACCTAAATTATGTCTATTACCATACCTCTTGCAGCACTTTCACTATACCCTCATCTGTGACATCTTTTAATGTGGCACTGAAATAGAGCTGGTCTACAATGTGGTTTACCAGGTCTTTGGAAAGAAAATGGGCCCTGGTCCTCCAAGCACTATTGACACAGGAATCATTTTTTCTGCCAAGAAATACTCATCCTCCCTAACAGCTGGCATAGAAAGTAAAGCCAAATTACACACTAACATGAACATGTTCATTACACAGATGATATTTTTCATTAACTGGTTCTGCTTTAAATAAACAACTAATATTTAAAATTAAATACATACCAACTTAATTGTATACCAGGTAGCGACTATTGGGAGGTCCATCAAAAATGGGCCGATTGTGCAGGCAGCTCATCAGCAAAGTGAGAAATTCCCATCTTGGTCCCACTGTACAAGACCCTCTTCAAACGTGCCAGCATTATCAGAGAACTTCACAAACATGTCACTGAGTTACGAGTATGAGACACATTTAAATCCTCTGACTGCCCCATCCTGCACATTGGATCTTATGTTGAATCTGCTGATACGTTTTCTATCAATGGCAAGGGCCACATTTGAAATAATGTCAGGAGCTGATGAACTGCTTTTTTCCATAGACAGTGTAAACAGTGACTTTTAATTGATGTAATCAGTATTTGTAGATTTTATAGAGTGGGGAAAATAAGTATTGAACATGTCGACATTTTTTCAGTAAATATTTCCAATGATGTTATTCACATGAAATTTTCATCATTAATATAATTAATATTAACTTAAGAAATCCACAAATATAAAGAATTCACATCATTAAAGTCCATAAATAAAGTTATGTGTAATAAAGTGGAATGACACAGGAAAAATGCATTGAACACACTAGGAAAAAGCAGTTCTCCAAGGCAAGGCAAGGAGCCAGCTGAAATCAGTAAGTAGTGAGAAAGTAATTATACCTCTCGCAAAATTAATATCAGCTGGGTTAGTAAATTGATGGTCTATAAAAAGGCTTTTCGATACCAAGATGTCACACAAGAAACATCTCATGATGGGTAAAAGCATAGAGCTCTCCCAAGACCCTAACAACCTTATTGTTGCAAAAAATATTGATGGAATCAGATACAGACATATTTCAAAACTTCTGAATCCTCCAGTAACACCATTGGAGCCATTATCCACAAGTGGAAGCAACATCACTCCATCATCAACCGGCCATCCACAGGAGCTCCTTGCAAGATTTCTGAACAGGGAGTCAGAAGAATAGTCAGAAGAGTAGCCGAAGAGTCAAGGACCACTCAGAAAGAGCTCCAGAAACACTTGGAGGCAGCAGGTACCATCATCACAGAGAAAACAATAGGTAATGCACTCCACCGCCATGGCCTTTATGCATGCTCACCCTGCGAGATTCCATTACTAAAGAAAAGGCATGTCGAAGCTTGTTTAAAGTTTGCTACAACTCATTTGGACAAGCCTATAAAATACTGGGAGAGTGTAGTTTGGTCAGATGAGAGTAAAATTTAACTTTTTGGTTCTCATACTACACACCATGTTTGGATATGAAATGGCACTGCACCCTAAAAACACTACACCAACAGTGAAGTTTGGAGGTGGACGCATCATGGTGTGGGGCTGTTTTTCATCACATGGTACTGTCAGACATCTTATAACTGAAGGAACAATGAGTGGAGCCCTTTACTGGGAGATTCTTGAGAAGAATCTGTTGCCATCTACCAGGATGATGAAGATGAGACGTGGATGGACCTTCCAGAGGGACAATGATGCAAAGCATACATTAAAGGAAACTCTCAATTGGTTTCAGAGAAAAAAAATCAAGGTGTTAGAATGGTCCAGCCCATCACCTGACTTGAATCCAATTGAACAAGATTTAAAGACGATATGTTTAGAAGAATAGATCAAAATCACACCTGATTACTGCAGCCCATTAATTTCTTCATACAGGAAGCCGTATCTTGAATCTTGAATCAGGAATCTTGAAGCTGTCATTACATACAAAGGCTTCTCCACAAAGTACTAAATAAATTTCATTTATTTTAACCGGGTCATTCCTCTTTATTACACATAACTTCATTTATGAACTTTAATGTTTGGATTTCTTTATATTTCAAGATTTCTTGAGTTATTACCAAAGTCTGGTGAAAATTTCAGGTGAATAACCAATATTTTCTATATTTTTTTCAGTAAATATATTTATTGAGAAAAAAATTTTACGCATTCAAAACTTATTTCCTCCACTGTATTTTCCAATCAACATAATTTTGTAGCTTACTCTATTGGCTCTGGGAGGTCAAGACAGTGTGCTGTGGTTACAAGCTCATCCTCCTCTTCACTAATTTCAGGTGTATACACCTCCATGTATTCTCTACCAATAAGAAGAGAGCATGCACAGATGTAAAAATGTACTAATTCCATGCTCCAAAGCACGTAAAGAAAATATTTGTGAACCAAACAAACCTGTAACATGGATTCTCTGTCGCAACATGGTCTAAAGTACCTGGACGGTTGTCCTCTGAATCTGACAGCATTATCTGAAAACAGAAATCTGGTTTTATCAAGAACTGCAATTTTATATAGAACTTTATACCACAGCTAGGTGTGCATTAAACTACAACCCCAATTCCAAAAAAAAGTTGGGAGGCTGTGTAAAATGTAAATAAGAACAGAATGCAATGATTTGCAAATCTCGTAAACCCATATGTTATTCACAATAGAACATAGAAAACATGTTCTCAAAGAAAACAAGACTTAATTTCTGTTTGGTTGAAAACAGGTTTATAATCGCTTCTCTTTGCAAATGTGGTGAAATGCTGCAAAGGCCTGTAAAACATTTTGGAAATTATGCAAATGCGAAAATAAAGTGAACTCCCAAATGCACGTTATAAGCAACCCAAACTCGTGGGTGGCAACCATGTTCTAGCTATGTTATCGCTGTCTAGCTAGCCTATAATAATACCTGTAACGTCCATCAATAGGGGTGTAATCGGTTTCAGTCGTGTTTCTTTAAAACTTCTAAATTTTTTCTACATTAACTGCAGAAATTGGGCAGAACACCATATTTTAAACCGATGTACAGACAAAAAATATTAAGACGTACACACACGAGTTGACTCTCCAGTACTAGCACAGCGCTGCAGCCTGTTGTACTTCCTGTATATCTTGATTGACAGATGTGTCGTCCAATCAGCGGTAAGTAATCCATTTGCAAACTATACCTACCTTTTCCGTTTTTTCTGATTTGTTAATTTGTTTTCTGATTTGTTAATGTGTTTTCTGATTTGTTAATTTGTTTTGCACTTCACGGCCAGCGTAGAAACCTGTAGACTGCTTCTGTCTATGTGTGTGTGTGTGTGTGTGTGTTGTGTGTGCATGTGTGTGTGCGTGTGTGTGTGCGTGTGTGTTAAGGTCGTTGATCCAAACGTGCAGCTGCTGCCCACTGAACATCACCATGAACCTTCAGCTTCGTTCTGGTAACCAAACTTTTCATTCATTTACTAAAGCCGATCACTGAATTTTCCAAAGTTGTTTCTACTGTGTAGAAAGTGACAGAATGTTTGATGTGTTAGTATGAAGCTGCTATGATAAGAAGCACTTATGATCTTCGTGCTCTACTTTTCACAGCCTCTCAGTGCTGGTGAGATGAGCAGCTCCTTATGGAATTGTATCTGTTGTACGTTTGTCTGCAGGGTCAATATTTGTTTTTGTTTTTATCTTTTTTTAATTAACAGCAACCCTTGAAAAAGATGACCTGCACTTTCCGGTATGTGGGTCCAGAAGGTCAGGTGGACACGTCCACTTGGGTGCAGGAACACAGTCATAACTCTCCCTACAGTGATTCAGAGAGTGAACCAGACTCTGAGGTAATTCCCTGTTTCAGACCTGATGTATATATACACACGCTGCTATTCCCCTGAATGTGAGGCTATAAAATTTACAGTGGGAGATTTCATGATTCATTGCTAATTTGGCTTGCAGGAGAGTGAGGAGAACCTTGCCTTTTTGGAGTTGGAGGCGCCCTTTATTAGGTATGATCCTCTTCACTGTTTTTATTGGTATAATGGTGTAATGTATGTTTAACACACACTAAGCGTTTACATCTCTTGTTTCTTAGCTAATATCTTTCAGAGAGAGGAGTTACTGATATCGGTCTGAAGCTGCGTGCTCTCCGCCAGGCGTTCTCTGTGAGTAAAACCTTTGTTTAGCTGCTGTTATTGTGCAGGTAAATTACGCTCTGCTTTAACTTATATTGTGTGTGCTATCTTATATACAGACTCGACTTGCCAGCATCCACAACCAGAACTTCTTGTTTGTGGTGGGAAAGAAGATTGTGATGTGTCTGGCAGCAGCTAACAACCAGGTTGTCATATATCAAGAAGGTACTCTGGACTTCAGTTCCCATCAGCCTCTGCACTGTACTACATCAATGTCACATGACAACCTGCACCTGAATCACGTTTCTGTTAACGAGCACGCTTATATATAGCCACTGTTTGCACTGCTTCTTTGTCTTACATTTGTCTTACCTTACTGTTGTCTATGTTGCTGTGATTTGGTTCTGTTAGTTTAGGTTTAGTCCTTGCCACAGTGTTTTGCACTAGTCATGGTATCTTTTGTGTTTTGTTAGTTTATTTAATAAAATGTTTAAAATCTGTGATTGCTTCTGCAACCATCTTTCAGACGTGACACAGGTGACTTCTGAGATGATGGATTGTTTTATTTTTGTGCAAAATACTTTCAGTTAATTTTTATTTATTTATTTATTTATTTATTTATTTATTTACATGTGATTCGTATTTGTGTGATTCATTTTCATGTGATTCATTTACTGATTTGCTTCTCTTTAAATCCAGTTTTAGACTGTGATATTACAAAGGTCTTTCCAGATTATTACTTGCCACACTGTATAAGATAACCCCAGTAAATTTGCCTGAATTCTATAATATAATTTGTTCACCATGTTAGGTTTAAATCCTCTAAAAACAGATTGGAATTGACTAACATTACTCTGTTCCAGTTCACATCCTTCAAAGCATTGGCATGTTTTGTTTACTCTCACAATCCCTCAAACACACACACACACACACACACACACACACACACACACACACACACCCCCAAAGTCTCCATAAAGGAAAAAAAAAAAAAAAAAAGGGAGACAGCAGTGTGTCCCACAATAACCAAAAGTTGTTCACAATTTGAAAACAACTCGGAGAGTAAGCTGAACTAACCAACAAAATTACCAAGACAAAAAGTTCCAGTAAGAGAGAAAGCCCCTACTGACTTCAAGTCTGATAAACAGTCTGTGCACAATAACATATATAATGTCCTTAACTTTTAAAGACTTGTAACAAATAATTTAACAGTGTAGGACGTAAAGCCGAGGAAAAAACACTAATGCAATTAAATAAACAGAAACTCTAACCCAGTCAGAGCCTCAAAACAGAGAACCACGTTAATACCGAAGTAGATTTAAGAGGAGTGAGTCCACAAAATCTAGGCGAAGTAATGCAACGATGATATCTTCAAAAAAAAGAAAAAACTCGAGATCACGAGAAAACAACTTAAATTAAGTCGTGATCATGAGAAAACAGCTTAAATTAAGTCGTGATCATGAGAAAACAACTTAAATTAAGTCGTGATCATGAGAAAACCGCAGAAAAAAGTAATAATGCATTGCCGCTTAGGACTTCCATAAGAAGGAGTATTAAATGCTTTAGATTTTAACACTATTAATATCTTTAAAATGAACTGGACCAAGCACTGTCTTTATGAGAATAATATCCCATGGTTCTTTATCCCCAATCTAAACTTAAAGAAATGTGGTGGTCTAAATTTTTTTCTTACCTGTGATTTTAAAAGCAATAAACTCCCAATTACGTTGTCTAATTTTCACAAGCAAGCTTTGGATGCGTGGAAATTAGTCTACAAACACAATTTTAATCCCCACTCCTGTGTTATCTGGAATAACCAATATACATTATTCAAAAACAGGACAATTTTCTGCAGCAATTGGTTTAACAAAGGTTTAATTTTTGTTACTGTTAGAGATAAGGAATCTCAGATTATGTCCTTCAGTCCTCTGTCAGCCTTTCAGAATTTTTACTTCTCTTAACTCTTAGTTCTGTGCTATGAGCGAGAAAGTGTGATTGACCGCAGAGTGTCCAGGCCTGGAGAGTCTAAATGAACAAACACAGACACATGCTGTTCACAGAGACGTCCAGTTTATTCGTGCAGAACAGGAGTATTTATACACATAGGTAAGCAGCAGTGTGTGGGCAGGTTTCTACTTGTGCAGGTGCTAGTCCCACAGTCATACTACAAACATAAATCTTTTCAAGGTATTGAAAATACATGTGTCAGCTATAATAAAGGATGGCACTTGATCAGCTTATCAGAAGAGGTAATTAAGTGAATACATTCATCATAGGAATTTGACAGTACAGAGACACACAAACAGGAACTATAACCCAGTATTCCCCATATCTAAGGTGCCTTAATAGCAGTTCATAATATAAGAGAGCACATGATATAAGAGAATCTCCTTCAGTTACAGTCTTAATAAATCATTCAGGTGACCTATATAATTACACTGATTTTGTTAATAATTTGGGGATAAATGTATCCTCAAAAGAATATTTAAAACTCATTCCTTGTATTTCCCCAAAAGTGCTTCACCTTGTTAAAGATGGAAAGATGTATAATCCTGTAATTGGTTCTCTGCCAGATCTCAGTGTTGGAGGCCTTTCAATCAGCGCTAATTTTTTTTAATAACCTTTATATTAGAAAAATCATAACCAAAGAACAATGGTGAAGTGGAAACATGATTATCCTTTCTTTATTCAGAATCTGTGGTGAGATATAAATAAATATGTAATTCCTAATAACGTCAAAGAAACTCACTTTAAAATAATAAATACATATTATCCATGTAATGATTTTACTAGTAAGTTTAAAAGAAGGGGTTTTGCCATTATGCTGTTTTTGTAAAGAGGAATCAGAAACAATCTTACATTTATTTTTCAGTTGTTTCTATACCAAACTATTCTGGTCCCAAATTTCATTGTTTCTTTTTTAGTTGTTTTACAAGTTTTTCACTATAACTGATCTAAAGGGTTTGTTTATGGAGTGTGATACTGGTTTATTGGAAATGAACAATATAATTAAAATTCTTATTTTATTGAGAGAGGTAAAAGTATATAGCATTCTCATACGTGCGGGACACAGGTTTGATTAATAGGATGTAGGTGATTTATTATTTTTTTTCTCCAGCTGAACGGTACACTCCATCCCAGTAGGTGGCGGTAATGCACCTTAAGATGGTTTGCCAACCGCCATAAAACAATAGAAGAAGAACACGAAGGAAAATTCACACCCGCTTGTTCGCGGAGCTTCCTTCTCTACACCGGCTTAGAAGCTCTGATATTCTGTGTGATTTCACTAAAGGTGAGTTCATCTGAAACTGACCACCTGAGCTACTCGGTTAACAGGTTAGCGGAGATTCTGGAGTCATGAATCTCTGTATTTTTCTTCCAGTGTCTTGATTCTTCACACCTCTTATAATGAAATCCAGACGGCGCTCTTTAGGGAAATCTCCACAGACTCCTGCTGCTACTGGCTCAGAGGTAAAGTTTAGTCATGTGTCTGATTTCTCTTTTCATTTTTAAACTCTGAGAACTTGCTTATAATTAAGTAACGATTACAACACTATAGAGTGTATGCACGTGACGTCACGGTAGCTGGAACTCGCCCTGGCCACGCCCACTGAGTGGCAAAAAACTGAGCAGCAGCAGCATTAGTGTACAGCGTGAATTGTGCGAAAATACAGAAAAAAACACATCTAATTGCAACAGATTCAACATGAATTCGGAGCTATCTTTTTACAGAATGCCAAAAACCCATTCAGCCCTTTTATAGTAAGTCGAGCAGTGTAAATGTAAGTTCTTTTGGCATGTAGTATTCATGTTGTGTAGTGATTCATAATTTGCTACATATTTCTTTTTAAATGATATTTCCATTGATGAATAATGGGGGCTTTCACAAATATAGACGCGGAAGCAGTGTTAGCTACAAACAATCTAGGACTAGCTAGCTTATTGTTTACCAGATAAAATTATATGATAAAATAAAAATGTACAACCAGAATGTTTATAGAAGTTCTTGTCACTTTAATTTCTCCAACAAATCCTGCCTTGAAGTAGGACCAAGCATCAAGGCTTTTGTATACCTTCAGGCTTCAGGTACATAAATGTTGGGGAAACTGATTTCTGGCCACATGCCAATATCCATGGTCTACAGGTTCTTAGGCAAGTTGTAAGGGTCACTGTCAAGTCCAACTACCTTTAATTTAAACTGATAATCGTTAATTAATCTTTCCCCTATTAAATTAAGTTTCCCCTATTAAAACCAGCCATTTTGCTGGATGTTTTGCCACTCAGTCCAGCCGAGGGGGCGTGTTCTGGTGGAAAAGTGACGTCAGTGCACACCATCTACATGCAGCAAGCCGAACACTTCCCAGCAAGTGCAATGCGTTCTGATGTAGCCAGTTAGTCTCTTTTTGTCAGTGTGATATTTTATGACAACGTTGTTACTTTACCACGTTTTGGTAAAGTTCCTTTTTTAAAATGTGCAATCTTGGCTAACGGTCCAGAAACGCTGTGGCCATGTCCTCAAAAAAATGTCACCAACTCTAACTAGTCCCATTAAGAATGATGTGAAGGCATGTTATTTTTATTAGTTGGTTCAATGTTTACAATACAACAAAATTGGCAACTTATTCATGAACTCTTTTACGTAACAGTCTGAGGACACAATCACATTTGCATAATTCAAAACAAAAGTAGAAACGAAACAAAATAAAAAAATAAATAAAAATAAGATAACATGTAGGGGTTTGTTATGAGTTCAATCTTGTTTAACAATGAAAACAGGATTCTGGCTTTGGGAATGGTCATTATATTGTCATTTCAGAGAGTCCACATGTATAGATGGTTCTTTTTTTGAAAATGTGTAGTTGGGTTGGCGTTTTTATGTATCTACAACCCAAATTCCAAGTTGGGATGATGTGTAAAATGTAAATAAAAACAGAATGCAATGATTTGCAACCCTCATAAACCCATATTCCCAGCCTTTTGTTGCCCCGTCCCAACTGTTTTGAGATGTGTTGTGGCCATCAAATTCAAAATGACCTTATTTTCTTTCTTAAAATGTTCCATTTCCTCAGTTTAGACATTTGATACGTTTTCTATGTTGTATTGTGAATAGCACATGGATTCATGAGATTTGCAAATCATTGCATTCTGTTTTTATTTACATTTTATACAGCGTCCATTTTTTTGGAATTTTTTCCAAACTTTTTTGGAATTGGGGTTGTACATTTATGGATAAAAAAAATTCATCCTAATTACATTATTTATCAAAAAATACTTTTTTGTCATCGAATATTATTTCAGTTTAACAACATCCCAAGTAGAGAGGCCATAACAGGAATCTTTTGTTTAAATCAGTTGTACACATCACTCCAAGAACCTTACAATAAAATAAAAATAAAAAACAAATGTTCCATTGTTTCTATATCAGAATTGCAGAATAAACATACAGTTGATATTTCCATGTTAAATTTAACTCTTAGAAATTCTTTAGTGGGATATATTTCATTTATAATTTTAAAGTGCACTTCTTTGAATTTGGGGGACATGGAATAAGAAATATATTTCCTACTTATTTCACATCTGACTTTTCTATTGTGATGATTAAGAATGTAAGTTCGTCTTACAGGACTTGGATAGCATTCTTGTACCAGACATTTCCTCAGAAATTTATTAGTGCACTGTTTATCTATAAAATGAACTTGGTTTATCCTAGGCTCATGAATCTCTGGACTTGCCTCTGTGTATTTTACCTGTTCTCTTATTAATCTAATCATTGGTAAAGGGATATGTTTAATAATTTTGTTATAAATCCTTTGAGGGCTGTTTAGTTTAAATTTGCTACAGAGGTCCTTATAATCCAAGATATTACCCTCTATGTCCATAATATGTAGTATTGACCAGATTTCTTTATCCCACCATTCTTCTATAAATAAGGATTTTCTATGTGTTAATATACATCTATTGTTCCAAATTGACATCATATGTGGGCAAAAATTGTTTGAAAAATTATTTCCAATATAGAAGGACCTGTTTGTCAAAAGCTGAGAGTTTCAAAGATAGCTTAGGAAATTCAAAATGACATTGTAAAAGAAATGTTATACCCCCACTTTAAAAAAATAAATAATCGAACAAGGAATTTTATATCAATTTGATGATTCATTTTTAATAAAGTTTTGCAACCATTTTAGTTTAAGCACTCCATTCATAATATCAGTCAATTGTGTTTAGTCCACCATCTTTGTAATCTTTTAACATGCCACTTTTCCATATATAATGTTTTTCCAAATAAAGTCATAATTCACCTTATTGATTAACATAATTATTAACTTAAATTTATTTAAATTACTATCAATATTGAAATTTTCTAAATTCTTAGAGATCAAGATTCCCAGATATTTCACCTCATCTCTTGATTGGAATGTTGTCTAATGAAATCAAAGGATGATTATGAATAGGCATTAGTTCACATTTGGCTGCATTTAATTTTAACCCAGAGGTTTTTGTGAAAAAAACTCTATTAAATTAATTGCTGTGGGGATTAGCAATCTGTCTTATAAAAAAAACGAATTGTATAATCAGCAAGCTGACTAATAAAAGTGATTTCCTGCCATGTTAATCCCTGCTACTCTATCCGTTTTTAATAAGATGGCTAAAATTTCTGCTACCATAATAAACAGCAGGTTTGAGCTGCGACAGCCTTGCCTGATTCCTCTTTTGATTTGATATCTTGGACTCTTCCCTTGCATAAGTGCCACTGAACTAGTTCAAGTGTTTTATTGTCATTTCAACCACATACAGCTGGTACAGTACATAGTGAAACGAAACAACATTCCTCCAGGACCACGGTGCTACATAAAACAACACACTAACCACATGAGACGACACAGAACTAAATAAGATCCACAAACATTCTACACAAAGTGCACATGCAAACGTGTGCTAACAACATCTGACAGTACAATACTACTAAAACAGGACAATAGGCACAGTAACTGACAGTGTAGCGCCGAATAGTACACAGTTTTAGTGTGGAAGTGTGTGATATAACAGTTAGTGCAGAAGATCGGTGCTAAGGAGTAACAATATAATTTAAAAATGATATAAATGTGAACAGAACATGCTATGACATGGTCTTCAGCAGATTAGCTTTTACCAAGTATGGACATAGCAGTTATTGTGGTAGCAGCCAGGTAAAGTGTATAATTGTGACAATAAATTAAATACTATATTATTATAATACAGTAACAGCAATAAATGCAACAGTCAATGCAGGTATTTGCAAATACTGCAATGGGAGTGCAGGAGTCAATGCTGGAATGTGCAAATATTGCAATGGGAGTGGGATGGTGTTCAGTTCAGTGTGAGTGTGTGTGTATGAGAGCACGCGTGTGTGTCAGTCAAGTCTCTGAGTATTGAGGAGTCTGATGGTTTGGGGGAAGAAGCTGTTATACAATCTGACAATGAGGGCCCGAATGCTTTTGGTACCTTTTTCCAGACTGCAGGAGAGTGAAATGTGTGTGGGGTCATCCACAATGCGGCCGGCTTTGCGGATGCAGCATGTGGTGTAAATGTCTGTGATTGAGGGGAGAGAGACCCCGATGATCATCTCAGCTGTCTTCACTATCCGCTGCAGGGTCTTGTGATCCAATGAGGTGCAATTTCTGAACCAGACAGTGATGCAGCTGCTCAGGATGCTCTCAGTAGTTCCTCTGTAGAACGTGGTGAGGATGGGAGGTGGGAGATGAACTTTCTTCAGCCTTCGCAGAAAGTAGAGATGCTGCTGGGCTTTCTTGGTTATGGAGCTGGTGTTGAGGGACCAGGTGAGGTTCTCCGTCAGGTGAACTCCAAGGAATTTGGTGCAGAGACAGGTTGTTGGCTCTGCACCAGTCTGTTAGCTGCTGCACCTCCTCTCTGTATGCTGACTCGTTCTTGCTGATGAGACCCACCACGGTTGTGTCATTGGCGAACTTGATGACGTGATTGGAGCCATGCATTGCTGCACAGTAGTGAGTCAGCAGAGTGAAAGGCAGTTGACTGAGCACACAGCCCTGAGGGGCCCCACTGCGCAGCATGGTGGTGCTGGAGATGTTGTTCCTGATCCGGACTGATTGAGGTCTCCCAGTCAGGAGGTCCAGGATCCAGTTGCAGATGGAGGTGTTCAGGCCCTGTAGGTTCAGTTTTCCAATGAGGTGCTCAACGATTGTGTTGAATGCTGAACTGAAGTCTATGAACAGCATTCGAACTTGGGTGTCCTTCTTGTCCAGGTGGGTGAGGGCCAGATGCAGGGTTGTGGTGATGACATCATTTGTTGAGCAGTTGGTGCGATATGCGAACGGCAGCGGGTCCAGTGAGGTGGGCAGCAGGATCTTGATGTGCCTCATAACAAGCCTCTCAAAGCACTTCATGATGATGGATAAGTGCAATGGGACGGTTGGTCATCGAGGCAAGACACTGAAGACTTGTTTGGCATGGGGACAATGGTGGTAGCCTTGAAGCACGTTGAAACGATGGCGCTGCTCAGGGAGATGTTGATTCTCAATTCAATTCTATTTGTATAGTGCTTTTTACAATGGTCATCGTCTCAAAGCAGCTTTACAGAAACATATAAACACGGGATACAGATTTTAAATGTGTGAATTTATCCCAAATGTGCAAGCCGGTGACAATGGTGGCAAGGAAAAACTCCCTAAGATGTTAAGAGGAAGAAACCTTGAGAGGAACCAGACTCAGAAGGGGGAACCCATCCTCCTCTGGGTAACAATGGATTGTGTAAAAGTAAAGTTCATTATGGTTTTTATATGAAGTCTGTTTCTTGAACTAGTTCACTGTTCAAAGGAGACCCGAGTGCAAAAATGCATGTGTTGATAGCAGTCCCAGGGCCAAAGTAGCAAGCATAGTCCCAGCAACCACAGTGAGAATGTCCATCTGGAATTGGAGTTGATGAGAGCTCCATCCAGAGGTAGGGCATCTGAACGGATCAGGCAGATCCAGAGAGCAGAAAGGATCAGGTTCACTGGCATCTCCATAAAAAACGTGTGGCTCGATAGAAGGAGAGAGTGAGAGATTGTTAAGTAAGACTGTGCTTTGTGAAAAGGAAAGTCTACTCATGGTAAGCTTGAATAAATTAATACGTTTTAAACCTGGATTTAAACACTGAGACTGTGTCTGGGTCCCGAACACTAATTGGAAGGCTATTCCATAACTCTGGGGCTTTGAAAGAGAAAGCTCTTCCCCCTGCTGTAGCCTTCGCTGTTCGAGGTACCGACAAATAGCCTGTACCTTTTGATCTAAGTAGGCGTGGCGGATCATAAAAGACCAAAAGTTCGCTCGGGTACTGTGGCTCGAGACCATTTAGTGCTTTGTAGGTCAATAATAGTATTTCATAATTAATGCGTGATTTCACTGGGAACCAATGCTGTGTGGATAAGATCGGGGTGATGTGGTCATATCTTCTGGTTCTAGTAAGGACTCTTGCAGCTGCATTCTGTACTAACTGGAGTTTGTTTATGCTCCTGCTGGAACATCCAGTCAGTAAGGCATTACAGTAATCTAATCTAGAGATGAGGAAAGCATGAACTAATATTTCTG